>NW_028251942.1:0-279598 GCF_964263255.1 Lissotriton vulgaris
GGGAAGTGGCTCGTCTGGCTCCCCTGATGCGATTCCTTATGGATCCTGATCAAGGTGGCTTAATACCGGAGCGTAACTGTAGTGACGATACAAAGCGTATATGCTATCTCGTGGATAAGGTCCAGCGTTCCCAAATACCAGCACTTCTTTTTACGATTGATGTAGAAAATGCATTCAATTGGGTTCACTGGCCTTACCGCCAGGCAATTCTTCAGACTGTAAGTTTGAGGCAACGCTTCAGACAATAAATATGGTGTAACCCGAGACCCCAGGCAGTGGTACGAGTTAATGGTCTAGTGTCCCAGCCTTTCGACATTGAACGAGAAACGAGACAAGGGTGTCCCCTATCTCCACTCCTGTTCGCATTAGACATGGACCCCTTTGCAGGGCGGGTGATGGAGAACCTCAAGATCGCCGGTATTAGGATGGGAAGTAGAGCATACAAACTGGCATTATGCGCTGATGACGTCATTGTGGCTTTGTCAGACTCTTCTCAATCTATGTTGGCCCTCCAGGAAGAATTGGAGGCCTTCTGGATGGTATCCGGTTTCAAGATTAATTCCGAAAAATCACAGCTCCTTAGCCTTACAGTCCCTCATGTAGAACGGAATGCCATGGCATGACTCTTCCCTTTCCTGGGCCACACAGTGGGTGGTATACCTGGGCCTTCATATCCTGCCTACGGTACAACAGGCAGCAAACAGCAACTACAGTGCTCTCCTGGGAAACCCTCGCGCAGATTTACAGAAATTAAAAAATGATACGCTGTCCTGACTAGGGAGAATACCAGCTGTTAAGATGACACTCCTCCACAAGATGTTATATGCCATGCAGATCCTTCCCGTTATCAGCAGACTACAACATTTGATAGAGAATTGCATATGGGAAGGTAAACAGGCCTGTATTGCTAGACAACTGATGTACTTGTCCCCTACGGATGGTGTCTGTGGCTCACACTACCATCAGGCGGTGCAGCTCCAATAACTTGTAGAGTGGGCATTGGTGGTTTATCAACCAGGCAATGACCAGGGTTCACATATGGAAAATCTTGTGGCTTCCCAATCCCCATTGCCCTCGGGGTATAAATTTCCCCAGTACTCCAGGCCAAAATGGATACGTTGGATAAAGTGCAACTCGTGAAGAAGCTATCCACCCGAATATCCCCACTAATTACAATACTGGGAAACCTGTACTTCCCGCCGGCTTCCTGGGGTACATCCTATCTAGCTTTGCAGAACACGGACTGTAAAAGAGAAGTCGATTTCTTTTATTATAATGGAATAATGGAGTTCCACCAAATACAAAGAGGCTACTGCTTACCTCCCATAGCACTCTGGCACTACACAACAATTAGACACTGAGTCATACAACCATGAATAAGGTCACATGTAAGTAGACCTCTACTGCCATTTGAAAAAATGGAATATCACCAACACTCAGATAAAAGCCTATTGTCAGACATCTACACGTGTTTAAATACATTGCAGACTGTTACAAAACCGTCAGCACAATTAAGGTGGGAGAAAGGATGTGAGAAACAATTCCCACCAAAAGAATGGTTAGATATCCATAAGTGGTCTAACACCATGGCAGGGAGTACTGCGGGTGAAGGGACACTACTTCAACTGGTACAGTACTGGTATTACACTCCTGACCTCATTGCACAATGGAAGCAGGGGGGATACAAAACATGTTGGAGGGGATGTGGGGTTATGGGGCCTTTGACGCATCTCCTATGGGATTGTCCCCGGATACACGCATACTGGCAAGGCATATTTGACGCTGTGGATGAAATGTACAACACCGCTCTCCCACGATTATTTATTTATGTACTCTTCGGCCTCCCCCCTGCTTTGACTCTCCTCACCCGATGGGGTAATAACAAAATACTAATACTGCATCACACAGACTGGCTACACAAGCTTTGAGACCTATTGGGTATTGAAAAACACACAGCAGTATCGGAAAACCGGCTATCACAGTTTGACAGAACCTGGAGAACACGTGTCAAGTATCTAGGAGAAGAGTTCAGAGAACTAACATGCCCGCTTACCTTTGTGTGCTGTGCCTACTACCAGCAGATCAACCCACTGCCTAATAAGCCCTTCCCCCTGAAACTGTTTTGTGAAACCAACTGTTACTGTACATAACAAAGGTACTCCATAACCTTCGCAAGAAGGAATAATCCCTTCCACTAGCCTCACATACCCTGATCCCTCCCCCTTCCTTTCCTACTATCTCTATTCTTCTTTCATTCTTTTTTCTCCAGCTTCTCCTGCCCTCACCGACCGATGAATGTAGGTGAGGTATTCATTACTGTTAAGTGTTCTTCCGTACTTAAAATCAATAAAACATGCTGTAAATATAAAAATGTTATGTTACTAATGTTTAAATATATACATACAGTGAGAAGCCAAGGTGGTGGAGTAAGAGGCAGCCTTCCCAGCCACCCATATTGGTTTTTGTGTGCCCGGCACAAGTGCAACAACAGCCCCAATGGAGCAGCAGTGGAGGCTCCATCCTTTATTTGTCACAATTTGCCATTATATACTTATAACTAACATATTCTCAGTGCCATAATTTTATTAAGGTGTGGAAGCATTTACATGTATTAATAAACTGTAATCATTGTAGTGATTAGAGATTTATATGCGAGTTTACTGATGTTCAGCTGAAATATGTAATCATGTATTTTTGTATTCATGTTTTGCACTTATTCTTAAACATATATTTTTGTATGTATAACCATGTATTTGAAGTTCATATTGACTGCTGATTTAAGTTAGCCTGACAACAGGCCATAATTGAAATGCATTAGCCTTGACAGTATATTTTTTCTTACCTGTTTTGCAGCTGCATTATCATGATTCTTGTTAGTGAGAGAAATCTTATTTATATTAGACTGGCAGTAGTGAGACCTGGAGTGATGAACTTGGCAGTGAAAGTGGAGAATTAATGGTCGAAAGAGGCCTTCTGTTCATCATGTACCAGGACGGAGAGATGTTTATGGTTGCGGATTACAGTACAAGTTTTGATGGGGAAACCTGAGTAATGTTGCTGATGCTCCTCTCTAGCAACAATTTGGGTTGGTTGCTGGTGGTGTTAATGGAGATAAGGATGTTTCTGAAACTCCTTTTATCTGCGGAAGGGATTACCTATCACCATGTTCCTCTTAAGTATAGTATCACTTATAGCCTTTTATTGAGTCTTTTATGTAGACAAGGTCATTTCCAGTATTATTTCTTGAATTATGATTTATTCTTATCTGAAGTCCCCAAGTATTTGAATCCCAAACATAATGCAAAAGAGATGCATTCAGCTGATAGTTTCTTTAAACCCATTGCAACGCTACATATAGTTTAAGCTCATAGGCATAATTTGACTTGTTCCATAGCTGATATTGACAAAAAAAATTCTAGTTTCAGTATAGGAGAAGAGAGGGGTGATGGATGCCCGATGGTGAACAGGGAAGAATCAAAATGATAAAAATAAGTGGGCTAAAGAAGAATTAGAGCATCAAGTGTCAGGAGTTGCTCTTGCATTAACTTTAGATTGGACACACAAGGGAAAATTATGTGTGTGTAAAAATGAATATGTGGTGCACACTAAATTGATAGGAAGAAGTGATTGTGATCATATATTTAAATATGGAGGAAAGTGGCCTTTATATAATGTCAAAAACAAGGACCCCCTGCTACTAATGTAGATTCCTAGGGCAGGGAAAGTACAACAATTGAAGAAAAAACCCCTAGACAACAATCAGTCTAAACAACATATAAGACCTAATAAAGCACAGACATGATATTAGAGACTCAGTGTGCACTTCAATTCAATAAAAGTTCATTTTATTAATACAAATTCTTTTAGGGTTATCATAGTAAATATTTAAATACTTTCATAAACATTAAGTGCTAAACAATAACATCACAAAGTAACTCACAAGGTGGGCAAGAAAAAGAAGAGTACAATCAACAGATATGTGCATATTGACTAGACACAATAATGACTATAATGAATATTCAAAGTAAATTAATTGAAAAGACAAAATATATCAAATGAACAATGATTTAATCAAGTGGCTAGATGATGAATCTTCTCAATGCCTACATGTGTTTCGGCGAACTGGAGGCCTTCTTCAGGAAATCCACCGTAATTTCTAAGAATAAAAAATAGTAAAATGTACACTGACTTTGATTTAAAAATGACAATTAATAGAAGTTAAAAACCTTCTGCCTTCATGAAAAAAGGCAACCGTGGTGTATGTGTCCCCATAGTGAACATGAGGAATAAGGATTGAGACATAAGGAATAGAAAAGGTTCTATAACTTACCACAATGGAATAATGTATGGACGCAACAGCAGGTCGTGGAAGAGTATGGACAATAATATGAAAAGGGTGAAAACTCTGAAAAATATAAATAAATAATGTAAGCCTCCATTATATCATTATACTTGGGGGCTGTTGTCTGCAATATTATAAGATACAGGATGTGTTAAATTACCTCAAGAGTTATCGTAAGGTGCTTTAGCCCAAGCAGCCTTAAGTCCAAATAAAAACTCAATGAAAAGAGTTTTTCAAAGATAACTGAAAAATAATAAAACTGAACAAGAAAAAATATATGAGACAAATACAATAATAAACAGTTGGACTAAGGATCAAGAACGGCGTGTAGTTCGATTGTCTACCTGAATAATAGTGTGACTGATGTGTGATGTGTAGAAATCAAAACCTTCTCGAAATTGAGCTTGATCTTCAAAGTTGGAGAAGGGATTCCCTTAATCATGATTTGTGAGGATGGCCCGAAAAGTACCCCTGAATAAACATCCTGCTCTATAAAGGATAGAGGAGAAGTTGTAATTACATATAAGGTAGCATAGACAGACCCTCCAGCATTTCGCGATTTCGCGATTCATGGAAAAATCACGAAATCAGCTGATTGCCGCGATGGCCGCACTTCTTATTGGCTGTGCGCACATGTCACTATGTGCTGTGCCGCCCTACAGCCATAAAATAGCCCTTCTGTGTCAGAATGTGAATGTGGTGCTCAAATAGAACCCTGGCCTCTTCCTTACGTGTAAGCAAAACACTGATGCTTTTGGTAGAGGAGGAGGAGGCTCTGATAGAGTCCGCAAATAATACAGTCCAGAAATAGTAAATAATGAAATGCTAATGCTAATCAAGCAATATGGAAATAGGATGGAGGAATTCACAAATACAATATACAGCTATGTCAAACACAATTGTATTGGTGTGGTTCTAGCGGTAATGGAAATATGCAGTGGATCATAAAACACTAAATGTGCTGAAATGTCACAATGATACTACAAATAGAAAAAGAATAACGGGGATAGATGGTACATACTAATAGCAAGAAATTGAAACAATATAGCAAACCTTGTCCCCAATGTCAACAAAACTCAATATATTTGTGACACTCTGCAAGAGATTAGCCAGATATTGCTAACTTGATATATGGAAAAAGGTGAAATAAAAAATCTCATATATTGGGGGTCACAGACTCTAACTTCATGTAGAATACTTTTTTAATTACATATTTTTATTGAAATTTGCATGATAACAACATTTTTCCAAAATAGCCATATTACAGCAATTACAGTGTTCTTAGTTTCAGTCGGTCAGGATATACGATCATTTAACATAGGCTATTATCATTACTTTGCTTAACTCTGACCAGTATTCACAGATCACATATGTAATTATCACTCTTTTGACCATTGGTAAGAATAACTATGAACTTACCACCCCCCCCCCTTCTCCGGTCATGGGATGTTACGTTCATTTTGAGGCTTGGAGACCATCCGTTATATCAGGTACCTTAACTATCTATGCTATTCTCTGGCGTATGGAGGACCTTGGGTATGTGTGATGTGTTGGTTTTTTCCTGAGTGGAGCACAAGGAAAGCGCCTCCCCCTCTGGGGGATCTGTTCCTTTGATAAAGGCTGTGATCATTAGGTACCAAGCCCTCTTATCTTGCTCAGGCTTGTCATCCCTCCTGACCTTTTTCATCCATACTGATCTTGCGGTGACCCACTCCATCATATCGCTAATACACTTTTCGAACATGGGTGGATCTGGACTTAGCCAATGAATTGCGATTTGTCTTTTTGCTAACACGAGGCCCAGCTGTATAAACCTCCTAGTGAGTTTATTGGCTTTTGATGTAGGTAATAGTCCCAATACCACCCCTTTAATAGTGGCTGGTATGGGCCATCCTGTGACAGTCTGCAGAATATCTATAACAGTCCCCCAATAGCGTGCCAGCTCAGAGCAGTCCCATAGCATATGAACAACATTCTTGTCCGAGCATTTGCATCTGAGACATGTGTCTGCCCGGTCCGGGTATATTTAATGCAGTACTCGGGAAGTAAGATATGTCTGGTGTACCACATTATATTGGGTTAATTTAAAGCGTGTGTTTGTGCTTATCTTTTTGACCCCTTCATAAATTTTCTGCCATTGCGTCTCTGTAAGGGGCTCACCCATTGCATAATCCCATTTTGTGTGTATTGGAAGGGGAGCAGTGTGGACATCTTCCCCTAGCACTCTGTATACGTGCAAAACCAACCTTTGTCCCCCCGCCAGGGTTGGTACCATCTGCAATACTGTTGTGACATGCGGTTCCTGTGGGAATGCCGGCCACAGTTCACTGCCCACTGCAGAGATCTTAGCCTACTGCAGGACCTGCCCCAGCCTAATTGGAAAGCATTATCTACTTCCTCTATGGTCATGAACCATTTTGCATGGTACAGGTCTCCCATTAAAAAACAACCACCCTCCTGCCATTTGTTAACATTCATTCTTGCCCTATCTGTTTGAAGGCTGTGACCGCCCACAATGGAGTTTCTGGGGCATCAGGTGCTCTCATAATTACCTTCTGTACCACCTTTACCAAAACTGATGCAACATGAAATAGGGAAAAGACCCCGACACCTTGGATCCCGTCATAAAAAGTTACTGTAGAGAAATCTCCCAATGCGTGCCCACCAACAATCTCTTCTTCCAATTGTCATGCTCATCGAACCAATGCACCTCATGCTGCTGTTGTGCTGCCATGTAACAGAATTTCAGTGAGGGAACCTCCAGCCCCCCCAGCCCCCACTGTCTCTGCAGGGTCGCTCAGCTTTATCCTCTCCCGTTTGGACCCCAACAGTAATTGTACGATCAGGCTATCAAGCTGTGAGAAAAACATTTGCGGGACCATATATAAGGAATTCTGCAGAGTGTACTAGCATCTCCGCAGGATAACCATTTTGGTCAATTCTACCCTCCCCATTAATGATAGCAGGAGTGTCTTCCAGAAGGCCACAAATCACTAATACCGTCAACTCTCTTCCCTAGATTTTCAGTTAGGTGTGTCGTGCTAGTATGTGTCAACATGATCCCCAGGTATTGCACCCCCCTCAGGAACCCATCTCATCCCCACATTGGGTAGTTCATTCTCAGACTTCCCTATTAATCTCCCCATGGGGAACAGCTTGGATTTTCCAGGGTTGCGACATAGCCCAGACCTCATACCAAACCTATCCAGTTTGGCAGTAAGTACCTAGAATGGCTCCTCGGGCAGCGCAAATATACCAACATACATAGCATACATAGAGACCACATGGAGCGCTTCCCCTAGCCCTCCATCTTTGTTCATGAATTAAAAGCCAGTGGCTCCATCGTGATGGCAAACAGGAGCAGGGACAAGTCGCACCCCTGCCGAGTACCCCGTTTCAAACTGAAACTTTCTGAGACTTTTCCTCGTATGCAAACCCTTGCAGTCGGTCTATTACATATGACTTACATCCATTGTATAAATGGTTGTCCCACCCCCATTTTGGCCAGCACTGCCCACATATAATCCCACTGTACCAAGTTAAAAGCTTGTTGGATATCCAGTAGGTCCAGCTCCCAATTTTCTGACTCCAAACTCGGAGCATGCCAGACGTGTGCCAAGTGCCGTAAATTCTGTGTGGTATTCCGCTTGGGGGTGAAACCCCGCCTGATCTGGATGAATCAATTGGGGCACATTCGGTAGTAAATGCGACATCAGTATCCCACTTAATGTCTGCAATACGGAGAGAAATTTTCCTATAGGAGCTCAACGAGAGGGGTTCCCTTTCTGGTTTAAGGAGCATGGATACAATTGCCTCTGACATTGTGTTCTGTAACGTTTTACTGTCCAGGGCCTCATTGAACACCTCCAACAGGTGATCTATTTGGAATTGCTACGTTACACAACTTTTTCCGTCATTATGGGAGTTCAATGACAAACCCAAAATGGTTGCCGAAGCCCTTAAACTGACTGTCGGACTTTAACAATTGGATCCTCCCGGGTGCTTTCAGCCCTATGCTTAGGTATCATCACTGGTCCTGATTCTATGCCTGCTTTTCATGAGTAGCTTTCCTCCTCTCTAATGACTTAAATAGGTGACCCTTATCACTGGCACTACACAGCAAGATCTCTGCGCCTCCAAACATGTTGCCATTACGCCCCCTCACCTTTTCCACTGAGAGACCTAGGATTGATGTTGTATCCCCTCTCCTCCATATTCTCCTCTCTGAGGTCCCAGGGTTCCTGTGCACAACGGAGATAAGTCCCGACCCCAGTGGTCTCAATACCTGCATCATCAATTACCCAACTAACCTCTCCAAAAATGCAGCAAAAAAACATAAACATCGCATACTCAAAGCCAGACCAGTAACTCTAATCTCAGACCCCTACTTCTGCACAAACAAAGGTACTCTGGTTAATGACCTCATCTTCTATACCAGAAAACGGGCTTGCTGGTGAACTGTGCTCTACTCCTTGCTGCGAATAACAGGATCTAAGAAAACCCCACATGGTCTCAAACTACCAACTTCTCCCTCGCCCTCCCTTAAACCCTCCACCACTATCACCCTCTACAATAATGGTATCGTCCTAAAACAAGCCTCTAATGACATCCTAGCCAAGATGACCAATATTTATCCCACTCTCAGAAAAGCGGTATACAGCTTCTACCCCTACTCAACCTCTACATTTTTGGTGGGTTTAACCAGTACTCCGCCCTTAACAGTTATGAGCTCCCCACTCTCCATAAACCCCACTCCGACAGGTGATCCCAGAGCCGCCTTGTCCCTGGTCGGTTTATGTCAACTCTCTAGAACACCGTTTCAGCTGGTTGACGGATATTTCGGCTCAATTTCCTTGCTGAGTGTCAGGCCGATACAGGTTGACTCTCGTGCCATGCAAGCATTACAGTCTCATCGATTAACCGACGATTCCACTTCCCCATGCCTATAGCTTTGCCCCCTGCAAGGCTAGAATCTGGCAACGATCCTCCTTGCCCCCCGATCTGTCAAAGATATCCACCATCTTCCCTCTGCACAAAAATGTAGTTTCCTAGAAACCCAAGGACCATCGCTCTGGACTTGAATGCACCCAACCGTCAGCTCAAGGACATCACCCCCCCTTGCTAATGCTCTAACCTCTTTATGGAATGGTTTGCTAGTACCAAATGAAAAACTGCCCTTCTCCAAGCAGGAGCAATTAATCACATGCAGTACTGTTTTGAATGTACCCAACCCTCAGCTCAATGAACTCACCACCCTAGCTAAGGCTCAAACATCATCATTAAAAGGTCCTCTAGTTCACCACTGCCACCCTCTGGATCATCACTGCCACCCTCTGGTTCACCAGTGCCACCCTCTGGTTCATCACTGCCACCCTCTGGTTGATCACTGCCACCCTCTGGTTCAAGGCTGCCACCCTCTGGATCATCACTGCCACCCTCTGGTTCACCACTGCCACCCTCTGGTTGATCACTGCCACCCTCTGGTTCAAGACTGCCACCCTCTGGTTGAACACTGCCATCCTCTGGTTCATCCCTGCCACCCTCTGGTTCATCACTGCCACCCTCTGGTTCCGCACTGCCAACCTCTGGTTCACCAGTGCCACCCTCTGGTTCATCACTGCCACCCTCTGCTTGAACACATCCACCCTCTGGTTCAAGACTGCCACCCTCTGGTTCATCACTGCTATCCACCGGTTCATCACCCTCTGGTTCACCACTGCCACCCTCTGGTTCATCACTGCCACCCTCTGGTTCATCACAGCTCCCTCTGGTTCACCACTGCCACCCTCTGGTTCACCGCTGCCACCCTCTGGTTCATCACTGCCACCCTCTGGTTTGCCACTGCCACCCTCTGGATCATCACTGTCACCCTCTGGTTCACCAGTGCCACCCTCTGGTTCATCACTGCCACCCTCTGGTTGATCACTGACACCCTCTGGTTCAAGGCTGCTATCCTCTGGTTCATCACTGCTATCCTCTGGTTCATCACCTTGTGGCTCACCACTGCCACCCTCTGGTTCATCACTGCCACCCTCTGGATCATCACTGTCCCCCTCTGGTTTATCACAGCACCCTCTGGTTCACCACTACCACCCTCTTTTTCACCACTGTAGATTATGGGGGGAAAGCAAAGCACACCTTCCCAGCCTCAATTGAGATTAATTCATTTGGGGCTGGTTAATGTATCACTGAATTTGAACTTTAAGTCTGGCACCTGCTTCCTTAGCTGTGAGTGCTTCCTTTTGCAGTTTAATGTTTTTTTACAGAAGCATTGTGCCATACTTGTAACTATTCTCTGACCCTGCTTTGAGGGTCAGAGCAGGGTCAGAGAATAGTTGCAAGTAGGCAACTGAACTCTGGAGGGGGCCCCTCAGGAAGCACTACAGGGAATGGTTACAAATTAGCTTGAACCTGCTAAGTGCTTTCAGTTTTGCAAAATTCGTTTTCCTGCCATTTCACGAGATTTGCGGGGCGCAAATTCACTCGAAATCGATCTTGCAATCCGCGAATTCGTGCGAATTTGCGGATTTCTTTCTTTTGCGTGTTCGCCTGGTTTTTTGCTTATTCGCGGACTGCTTGCAGCGCACCGACCGTGAGGTTGCCCATGCGGACGTACATGGGCACGGCCATCTTGTGCTCGTTGCGTATTTCCGTTTCCGGGCGCTTTTGACAATGTCGCGTTGTGTGCAGCGGGCTATTACCAGTTTGCACGTGTTTTTGCGTACTCACACGAGAAAAGTCGCGCAAACTTACCCACGCGGTCCTCAATGGGCGCGGCCATCTTGTTTTTCATTCATTGCTATGGTTCTGTGCATGCTTTCTAATCCTCCTTTCATCTGTGCAATCCTTTGTTTCTTTGGACTTTTTTTTAATCTTTTCTACTCTATATCTATCCCTCTATTTTTCTAGATCTATATTTTGTGTTTTTTCCAACTTTTCGTTACTTTAAAAGCTACTTTTTTAAACTTTTATTTTTACTTTACTTTTTCCCTATTCTTTCCTTTTTTTTTCTTTCTGCTGTACAGGACCATGGCAAAGGGAGCCGGGAAGGAGAAGGGGAAGGGTCCCACACCCCGTACCCGGCTACCATGCAGGCGATTGAGGGGGGAGCTAGTCACAGCCCGGGAGATCTTCAGCACGGAGGAGGTGGCCGCACTGGTTTACTATGTGCAGCGCCGCCTCCCCAAGACCATCGTGGCAGGCGGCAGGATCGCTAGCGGATACGGGCTCCAGGAGCGTCGGAAGCGGTGGGAGAAGGTGTGCCGGGCCATGTATCAACACTCTCAGGTCCGGCGCACCTACAACCAGGCCACGCACTGGTGGTCCGACCTCCTGGACCGAGAACGCGACCTGCTAGGCGTCGAGATCCCCGGGCTTGGTGAGTAGTAGTAGCTATTTAATAACTACTCTGTTTTCTCCTGCTCTATGTGTTATCATATTGCAAATTTTTGTTTTTTCAGAAGGGCAATAATGCTGCTGATTAGATTGTAGGTAAATTATGTTTCAAAATGTTTTGTGATTGCATTTCAGGTGCACTGCTCTCCTGGTCAGTGGCGGTGCTACTATGCTTATTTGTTTTCGATTTTTTTTGCTCATTTCATTGGCCTGAGTAATTATGTATGAGTGTACTTTACAGAACTGCGTAATGCTAGACACTAAGGGGCAGATTTACAATTACTGGCGCATCCCTGCAAATTAGCAGGGATGTGGCAGTAATTGTGCGCCACGGTTCCACCACCCATGGTGCGCCGCATTTACAATGCGGCACACCATGGGGCAAAAATGACACAGAAGCGTCACGCATCTGTGCCCTAAAGGCAGTGCATTGCTGGAGTTGTGTCATAACCATGACGCAGCTCCAGCAATGCTCCGGGGTGCCCTATCTCCCCAATGCTGCGTCAAGCTGTACGTCTGCTTCAAGCAGGCGCAGGGTTTTGACTAGGTGACGCAGCATTGGCCTAATAGTGACTGAGTGAAATCTTGTAGATTTCACTCAGCCACTTTTAGGATGCGTTCCTGCGCAGGAACGCACTCCCTTGCGCTGGAACACCCCTTGATGGCGCAGGGCTTTACAACGTGATGCATCTCCCAGATGCGTCACGTTGTTAATATATCCCGCACCATGGCGCCTCTTTAGCACTGCCGCTGCCTCACAAAAGTCATGCAACGATGGAGCAAAAGAGCCGCAAGGGACTTGTAAATCTGCCCCTAGAGACTCAAGTCCAGTCCTTCCTTTGTACACCTGCCACTAAGAAGAGATAGTGGTGGTGGATTGATAGTTTGAGTATTCTAATGACTGGTTATGTAGTAAGAAACTTACTTTTTAGTGTTCTCACTGGTCTGCAATCACAATGGACTTTGTCTGTCACTTCGCGTGCTGCGTAGTGCTGCCTGCCATTCCTAGTCGAACCTTTTTGTAGTTTGTTTAGTGAGTTACATAACTTTCCAAGTCGACGGTCCGCGAATCCAGCAATACTAATATCCTAGTAGACCACATCAGATAGGTCAATAAATGTAGTGCAATTGTTGTCTATTTGCTATTTCCCCGAAATAATGTGTTATTGTTCTTTTGAAATGTTTGATTTGGTTGACAACAATAATCCATGTTTGGGTCTTTCTTTCATGTTGTACATCAGCTCCCCCCAGGGGCAAGAGGACAGCAGAGGAGGTAGCGGCTCCGGCGTATGAGGACCAGGAAGGCCAGGATCGGTCAGGCGAGGGCTCCTCTGCTGGCCCCAGTAAGTTTTCATGTTAATATTAATAATTATACTTCCCTATCTTTTAGAGTACCTATTTTTTACTAACGTTCCAGATTCGATTTTTCCTACATCGTCTTTGATCTTCTTGTAGACTGTTTCTAAATTCTTATCCTGCCTCTACTATGACTCCCTGTGGTACTACAAGATTATTATTATTAGTCTGTCTGTGTAGCTGACTAAGCTTGTACAGTTGGCAAAAGGTGTTTAACGAAACTCCCATTCTATTCAGCAATAGCTCTATGCACTGAGTGCAGTCCTCTGGGTTGTCCATAATGTCTTTTGAAGTCTTCTAAATGTTTATGCTTTGACAATTCCTAACAATAAACTGTCAATGACCACCAAGAAAGAATAAGATACTAGTTTACTTTTTGATTGGATAGGAGGACAATCCATACTACTATTGTTGCAGGGACAATTCTGCACAAACAGAACTATGGACACTAAATAGTGCATTGTTTATCAATTATAATAGGCACAGTTAGACTTTCCACAAACCTCAGTCATAACAGAATTTGAACCCCCAATCTCCTTACTGACTAGCTAGTGTGACAGAGTCATTTAAATCCCTAATTCATCGTTGATTGATTCCCAATGATGATTATCCAACCCAGGACATAAGACTACGGAGTCAGAGTCCAGAACTGTCAGAGCCACGGACTCATGCTTGCAAATTGCAAACCCGTTTGCTCACTCACTCATGACTAAAAACCACAGAGTCTATGTAAGTTTTAACGTTTTATTAAAAGTAAAAACATTTATTAAAATCAAGTTCATCATACAACATAAAAGGTGGATTGAAAATGGTAAAGTGCTTAGTGATCTCACACATTAATTGTGGGCGAGCCCTCACCTGGTTGGATCTTCAAATCTTCTTTGTGGTGCTGAATCGTTGCTGACTCCGTCCTACTGATGATGATCTGATGTTGCTCTTGTTCTTAGAAGGGAAGCTTCTGTCTGTTATGAGAAAAACGGTGCACGTTAAAAAGTAAGTATTCATCAGTTGTGCCAAAAAGTGTAACAAGACAACACCCTTCCCTGAAATAAAGTGCAATTTTTTGTTTTTGACTAGACAGTCACAAATTATTACATTTGTTTGTGTAGTTGTAGTGATATTTTTTCATTCCTGTTTATTGTATTACTTTCCTTTTCCCACTCGATTTTCGATATTGCATTTATGTCCTCCCTTCCATCCTATTGTAAAGGACTTTGATATCCTACGGGATCATGTTCACGCTATATAAAACTTTATAAATAAATCAAATAAATAAATAAAGCAGCATATTTTTTATAGAATTCCACCGGGAGCCCATCGCCTCCTGGGCATTTCTCCGACTTCAATTTCCGTATAGATGCCAGAATTTCCTCCCTGGAGATTGGAGCCCCTAGGGCTTCCCCTCCTCTTCGTCCAGGCTGGGGACAGCCACCCCATCCACAAACTCCTGTAGGCCCCCGTAAAGTTCGCCGGGCACGTGAATTCTAAATATGATGCAAATTCCCTCAGAATCGCCCCTTGTGTTTGTAATAGGACCCTGTCATTGGTCCATATTTGCAATATGGGTGTTTATTCCTTTTCTGTTTTAAGTAACCTCACGAGTAGTGCCCCTGAACTGTCCCTCTGCATATGTAACCTCTGCCTATATGATGTATATGTGAATTTTTCCGCTGGGCCCAGGCATCCTGTAGCTCCCTGCGTAACTTGGTCCAATCAGCCAAGTGTTTCTGCGTCTCACGCACAGTCCCCCCCAGCCTCTGCAATTGGCCTTCGAGCTTTGAATTGTCCCTATCTAACTGTTGTTTCACCCCATAAGTGGTCTTCATACACACCTCTCTTATAACCACCTTAATGGCCTCCCATTCAGTCGATCTGGTAGAAGTGGACCCCCACTTCTCTTTGAAATAGTTTTGCAGGGTCTCTGAAACCACTGCAGCTTAAGGTGGATCCGATAGTGCTTCCACCCTGAGTCTCCAAAGCGGGATGGCCAGACAGCCCTGACCACTTTTCAAAGTGAGCAATAATGGTGCGTGATCCGAAAGTAGCGGGGAAGGTATGAGATACCCTCTGTGTCTGCCGACAACCCAGGTGTGAAGCAGCAATGACCAATGCGGCTTAGTGTATTGGCCGCTGGGATGTAACATGAGAACGCTTTCGATGTTGCGTTCCTAGCCCTCCACTCGTCCCTGAGCTGCATACCCTGCAGTAGCAGGCCCACAGATCTCAGCATGCATGGCTTAGCATGAGCTCTTGGAGTGTCTCTAGTGCATCAAAGACACAATTGAAATCCCCTAGAAGGACAATCTGCCGCTGTGTATGATGTTGCTGCTTTGAGGATAGCAGGAAAAAAAGTCAGGGCAATTTATGTTCGGGGCGTACACATTGACAATGCACAACTCCGTATCTTCCCATTTTCAATGAAGGATAACATATCTCTCTTCGGGGTCTATAACATGACTCATGTGTTGGAATGGGATTCCGGGGGCCACCCATATCATAGCCCCTCTTGCAAATCCTGAATAGGAAGTGGCATACATCTGCCCTCTCCATTTTCTGCGTATACTTTCAATAGTGTGCCCATACATGTGTGTCCTGCAATCCCGCAATCCCCACTCTATATCGTTTCAAAAAAGTATAGACCTTCGCCTTTTCTCCAGACCCGCCATTACCCTAGTATTCCAACTAAGTAGTTTCAAACTTTGCGCTGCCATTAGTGTCAGATTGTGTTGTGAGATATGTCAGGATAGATCTGTCCTGCTCGTCCCATTTCTCCTGTCTCATTGTACCTTGCCCAGTAGCGATTTCCCCCATAACCATGAAAACATTGTAACTTGAACTGTCCTGTTTCCCTTCCCTCTCCTTGGGCAGTCGTGCGAGTTCCGATGCTAGCTAAAACTCTAGTGCAGATTTCAACACATTCTGCCCCAAACCTCCCACCCCCATCACTTAGATGACCTTTTAGACCATAACATACAGAGCCGTAGCTCATGTACTAGCCCGGGCTCGAATCAAGCCCTGGGAAATTGTATAAAACTCAGTGCTGCCAAGAGATCTGAACCCAACAAAGGAGCAAGATTGCTGTCAAGTGTCCCTCGTGGGGCCAAACTCTGGTGGGGGCGTCGCTACCCTGCTACCCCGCGACCGCCCACTCCTGCTCTACTCTTCAAAGTGAAGAGAGTCCTTATTAATGAGTCTCTTGTAGCCCTCAACAACCCCTCATTCCATGTGTAGATAGTACCACAATAGTGCTTTTTTTCCATTGGTAGCACTTATCTGTACATCCGCCCCTTCGGAGTCAGGGCACTGTCCTTCCTGTCCATTCCCCTGCTCTCTGTGGTCTGTCTTTGGGTCCTGGGTCACCACAATGGATTCTGGGACAGTCTCTTTGTTGGACATGTGCAATGTGCCATCTTGAAGAACTTTGATCCAGCCAGGTCCCCTCTTTGAGTCCATCTGTTGTTGCCTTTGGGATCACTTACGGTTGTGTAATGCATCTGGCACAGTATGGCTCCCGGAGGACTCCGTGGATTATACCAGACATCGCACCCTTGGTCCACTGGCATCCAGCCATTCAGTGGCATCCCCAGCTGAGTAAAAAAAGTGTGCGTCCTTCATGTTCAACTCTCAATTTCATGGGAAACATGAGGCTATATTTCAAGTTCAACTTTATAAACCTGCGTTTGACCACAATGTACTATTTTCTTTGTCTTGCCGTCTCTGAGTATAGTCCGGGTATATTGAAATGGAGTGGCCCTCGAAAAGGAACTGTCTTCGGTTACCTGACACCTGCAAAAGGAAGTCTCTGTCCCTATAATTAAACAATTTTGCAATAATGGCCCTCAGTGGTACTCCTGGCCTGGGGGCGGGACGAGCGTCCTGTGTGCGCACTCAGTGTTAAAAAACTTTGAGGGTTTCTTGGAAGCGATCACGTTAGTGAGCCAATCCTCCAGGAATAGCTCTGTGAAAGGGCCATCTGCTTTTTTGAAGAATCCAACAAAACATAAATTATACCTCCGTGATCTCCCCTCTGAGTCCTCCATCCTCTCATCCAGTTCTATCACCTGCCTTTTTAGATCACCTACTGTGGTGCTGAGAGACTTAACCTCGGACTGCAATGCACTCACATCATTTTCAGTGGTGGCCACTCTATCTGATACTTTCCGCAAATTGGCCCATAGTAAATTGATATCTATGGCCACTGAGTCTATTCCCTTCATGTAGTTCCTGGTCCTTTGGATGGCTTGAATCATGTCCACCAATGTGGGGGGACATCAGCATTGCTTTCTAGAGGTGCCTGGTCACCACCAATATTACCTTCCTGCTGTTCCAGTGGTTACGCATAATTGGAGATCTTATATGTCTGCATCTTGGGGACCCTGTCCTTCCAAATGTTAGTTGTCGACTGGTCAGCCTTCACCCCCGAACAAATGTTTTGTGCTTCCCTGGCTTGGGGGAACTGAATCACACTGTATTTCTTAAGGTGATCAAAAATGTCCACCAGTCAAACAAGGTACGTGTTCACTCTCCACATCACAGTACTTTTTAGTGGGGGTGGTCGTGCCGCCACCATCAGGTGGTCCGTACAGTCACCTTCATGGACCCAGTTGCTGGCCAATTGTCCCCTGTAATGTGTCCTGAGTAGGTCGAGTAGTTGCCACCTGAGTGTGCTCTCCATCTCTTTCGTGACCTTGGTGTTGCCCTCCTGGGAACCAGGAGAATCCCTCCTGGAATGGTGGCTCACATCGCACTGTTTTAAGGCGACAACCACCACTGTAACCCCAACAGGGGGCAATTAGTTATGTTAAGCGGCACCACATTGATGTGTATCTGGGCATACAAGTCAAGACCCCGCCGGTGCCTCTGCCGGCTCAGATCGTTTCCCTCAGAAAATGAATTAATAGCAAAGTATTGACAGTCCCACCCTCCTTAGAATAAATACCTTCTCAGCGGGGTAATGGACCCTTCTTTATTAGTCTATTACACGTGGTCCTTAATGCGGTACTCTCGTGCTTCCTGGACATGTCCCAGCCACCCTCAACCAGAGCCCCCCTGCTGCCGCCTGCTATTCTCACTAGCGGTCCCGGGGCCCCGGCGGTAGACGCATACGCTGAGTTGTACTCTCTTGCCGAAGACCAAGAATCATGCCTCCAAGTATGTTTGGGCCCGTCAAGCCCTCAGTGCTCCTCATCGCTTTCCGGTCTTCCCCGGTGAGCAACCGTCGCATACCTCTGTCGTCCTCTTTGGCTCACAGGGCCAGGCCGCAGCTCCCGTTGGATCTCCTTCTTCCTCCACAGTCCCCCGATGTGTCGGGAACGACAAACTCAGCTCCCAGATGGCCTCAAGGGGGACACTCTCTTGTCGCCCCTGCCAAATTGAACCTCGGGCCTCTCCAGCGCTCCACTTCCAGCAGTCGTCACTGGAACAAGATGGCACCCCGTACCTCCCGAGGGCTCGTCTTCACCACTGTGGCATTACACTGTAGCCTCCGCTCTCCCCGTGTTCCGGAATGACTCTGGCACGGGTTAGTACCACTTTGTCTTGTAAATCTGTTGATTGTTGAGGGTAGGATCATTCAGGATTACGGTAGAATGCAGGCTGGCGTGAGGAGCTCAAACGAAAAGCATCTACGAGGATTTGTTGCTAAGCCACGCCCCCTACATGTAGAATGCTTTGATACTGCAGCAATAATGATAAAACAACTTACAAAAGAGTCACAGCGATATGGCATTCCGGCCAGTCAAGGAGAGGAATGTTGTTCAATCGCAAAGTATATAAGAGCTGGTAAACCACGAAATGAGGGTATAACGTTGCGTGCACCATGATCATATGACTGGCAACAACTAGACTGCTACAGGGAAGTTGAAGCGGCTAAGATGGAAGATAGACTATGGAAGGTTGCCTGTAATGAGTAATCGGGAACTCACAGGCATGACAATGTAACTGACTATAAATGACTCTAATATGCTTAGATAAAATGCCGCTGAAGGTGCTTTATCAGAAAATAAATAATAAAGAAAATATAAACAACAACAAAAAGAAAAATTATATAAACTTTCTTGTGAGTAATGCAGAAAAAGTATGGATATATATATAGACAAGAAGTCTGTAAAAGAAAAGTAGAGATTCCAAAAATGAATGCCTGCTGCCCCAAATGTGAAGATACTATGTTAAGAAAGAAAAAGGCAAAATGGCAGACTGTCCAGGACAAGGGAAGCACCAATACAAATTCTGGTATCATAAGGATCTATACCTTGATACCAGGTAATGGAAATTATGATAGTCCAGCAGCTAGCTGCTGGTATGGGTGGGATGAAACTGAAAATTGCTACTAGGAATTGAAACAACACACAAACAGAAAATGAAAAATAGTGATGCAGATCAACAAAATAGGGACCGCAAAGGATATCACAATGCCTATTGGTAATATGAAATATATCATATAGCATTTTCCCAAGGTATTTAATTGTTGAGTCCACGTTTGTAAGTGTCTAAAACAAAAATCCAGAATACCTCTCTCCGTTTACGAATTTCATTACTTCTACTTTCATCAGTTACTTCTATTTTTCCAAGTATTAGCCATCTGATATCTTTCAAGATAGATTTGACTAACTGCGCACTGGTTTTTGAGGTGCGGTTTGCTGATTGGTGTTCTGTCAAGTGAGTAGTTAATGAGTGGAATGTTTCTGCTACGTAGCCCAGATTTCAGGGGCATAATAAAAGATAAACCACATTTTTAATATTGCCCTTGAGGAATTTTTTAGCTTGGATGGTATATTCAATATGAATTAATTTGTTACCTTCAATTACAGTGTCACATGACTTACAATATGAACATTTAAAAGTTCCTCTCACTGGCAAAGTGCCATCAATGGTTTTCTGAATAAATGACGGGCCTTCTGTAAACCACAAATGTACAATGATGCCTTTATTGTCTTTATTGCGGCGGTGAGCAAATAAAGGTTTAGGAAGGTTGAGTTCTTTGTCCGTGTCGCAGTTAAGGATATGCCAGTAAGAGTTAATGATCTGTCTGATCATTTCATTCATAGTGGAATGTTTGGTGACACAAACTAGTTGTGTAACCAGAGGATGGATGTGTGATTTCAATGGAAAATCTCTATCTTAGAATCTGGCTAGGATTCTCTAATGAGACGATGAGGGTATCCCCTGGCTAGAAATGTGGCTTTCATGGATGTCGCTTGTAGATCGAAATCTTGTAAGTTGGAGCAATTTTGTTGTAATCTCAGAAACTGCCCGAAAGGTAAACTCTGTTTATGTGCTCGTGGGTGCTAAATATTGGAATGCAACAGAGTATTTCTTGCAGTAGGTTCAACAAAAAGGTCAACCTTCAATATACCGTTGTTATGTTGAATGAGACCGTCTAAAAATGCTACTTTTGTTTGACTAGTATGGGCAGTGAATTTAAGATTGATGTCACACAAATTAAGCCATTCTAGAAATTCAGTGAGGCAATCTTTGGTACTGGGCCAGATAAAGAAAACTGGCCTTTATTCAAGGGAGGTCAGGATTCTGTTATTCCTTGAGTCTAGCATATTTGTGGAGAACACAAATTTTTTATATTGCCCAGAGGGTGGTATTGTCGCAGGGATTCCGTGCTCAGACAGAACTGTGCATAGAGGCTTGGAACCTCAGTGAATTAGGATGTCCCAAAACTCACCTTAGTACCCAAAAATCCCCTACCAGACTAGCAATCAGTGTCTCATTGGTCATCATAAACTCCCAATGCTTAGACAAACCAGAACATGGACTCAGTACACCTCAGGTAAAGTGGAACACATGAACACTCTTCGATATACAATCATTGCAATCGAGAACAAGAAGTAAAAGAGGACACGTGCATATTTGAAATGTTTATTCACTAATGCAGTGTTCTCAAACGCAGTATCTTAGCTAATACAAGCAAAAATATTATTAGAAACAAAGTTATCAGCATAGTCACTAGTCCATAGAACACAAACGGTGACAGCATGGTATTATGCTAAAATGAATAGGGTTTAACAAAACCTAATTCTCACCCTCCATAGCTAGTATATTATATTATATCTAAGAAGGTCTCTTTGGGATTTTAGCAGAGCGGCCCCATACCTCAAGATCCTAGTGGTAAAGGATCACATCATAGGCAACCAGCTCTTCTGCATGCGAAGCACCATCAAGTGTGTTTGTATGCTATCGTGCAAAGCAATATAAAACGCGCCTAAAGTCAGAACTTGGCTGCAGCTGCATGTATGTTATGTCTAGGAACGTGCAAATATCAGTGCTCACAACAACCACTGTGTTGAGATATCCTTGAAGGTTTCAGCACTCACTGTACAGACACAGCTCGCCAAGCAAGGCTGATATCAGTGTAACAACATATTATTCTCGTATGAATCAAAAACATTCTACTAGGCTCAAAGCTAAAGCAACAAATATGTGTCGTGTGCAAAAGCAGCAGAAAGGTAAAATGTTGTTTAAACTCCTAAAAAGCTCATGCTAACTTAACACAGCATTCAGGCTATATATATCTATATATCAGTATGGCACATGTTGTTCCTGAAGATTTACCATGTAGAACATTTGAATGATCCAGTATGGGAAACACCAATCAGAACCAAGCAGAGCAGTAGTGGTTCTGAAAGAGTTAGAGATATATTTGGTGCAAGGATTTCTTCTGTAGGTATGGTTGTGAATGATCTAAAAATTAGAAAGTTATCCACCATAGTTTATAAGTTGGCTTTCACTACAGCAAATTCATTGTTGACCATGGACACTGAAATTATATTTATAAGAGCTATGGTGAAGCAGAACTGCCTTGCGTCAGATATCCTTCTCGCAAAGGAGGGTGGAGTCTGTAAGAAGTTGAAAGTTCAGCAGTGCTGTACATATATTCCTGGTAAGAGTGAGGAGCTGAAGAAATATATTAATGACATTACAGATTTAAAAGGAGACTTACAGGAATTGGAAGCTACACATGCTTGGGAAAAAATTGGAAATGGGTTTGCTGCTATAGGCAAGTGGTTTTGGAATCTTGGCATTGAAATATTGGGCTCAATTTTGAGACCTCTTGTGATCATGGCCATTTGTGCCATATGTTTATTCATAATCTTTATAGGGAGCAAGTGTATGAAAGCAAAAAAGAAGGACCAGAATGAAAGGGGAATAGGAAGAAAGAGAAATGATGTGGAACTAGAGGACATTCAGTGTAGATTTAATGGTGAGATAACATCTGGAAAACTTCAGACATAAAATGTTGGAGTCATCATGGTTCTGAGCTTTTCTCATGATATACATTTCATGTGTGGTTGTGATGGCAAACCTCACCATCAGAGGGGGGATTGGAGTAGTGGAATGAAGGCTCCACTCTTTATTTGTTATGATTTACAATTTACTTATAATGACATTATATTCACTGTGTGCCATAATTTCATTAACGTGTGGGAAGTTTAGCAGAGGAATTCAAACATTCACCCCCAGTCACAGATCTGTGTTAAATCCACTGGTTTTTTTTGCTCCCCACACCACCCCAGTTTGGACCCAGCCATTTGCAAATCAGGCATGACCCTGCTCCCGAAGGGAGCAGTCTAGCCCAAACTGCCAGGCCAGGACCTCCCTGTAACGGAAATCAAGCATCCTGGGACTAGTTTCAGAGTATAACCCATAGTTGGGCTGGAGAGGTGAGCAAACAAATGGACTAAACCCAGATCTAGGGGTTAATGTTTGTTTGTTAAGCATTCCATCCATGAACTGCACTTTTTGATTTTGTTGCCCTAATTGGGAAGAAATGCCCATACGTTAGTCCCGTGCTCACTGTGCCACTGCATTCATGCTAGCCTGGCTAATGAGGGGTAATACCCTGAAATCGTACCCATGAGGCTTGTTTCCATTGCAGAGAGGACCTGGCCTGGAAGTTCAGGTTTTATTGTTCCCATGGGGAGCAGGGTAAAAACTGATTTTCTTATGACTGGGTCCAAACTGGGGTGGCACGGTGAGGAAAAAAACGATGGATTAAACCCAGATCTGTGACTTGGTGAATGTTTGATTTGTTCAGAATTCCGTCCATCATCTGTTCTTTTTGCTTTTATAAAGTAAAGGCACTACCTGATGCATTAACGGCTGCCTCTCCTCTTTTTTAGGAGCTGATTGGTTTCACTTTCAGTTAGTGTAACATCAGCATGTTGCACATCAATCTGAATAAAAAAAATATATATTGTGTCACAAAGAAAGCTCTTGTCTCATGTTCCAACATCATTTTTTTAAAATGAAGTGTTCTTTAGTGTGGTGAACTAACCGTTGATGTGCACTGAGCGAACGATGCAATGCGGTGGACATGAATGGTGCATCCATCGCATTAAACCTTGTAAAGCGGTTACTATGGATTACTATTTGGCATTCATAGCACAAGATAGAGGAATCTCAGGAACCGGGAGATTCAGAAATTAGAACAGAAGTAGGGGGAGCTGAAAAACAACACGGTCAAAAACCTTCTTTCGCTTGCTTGAATTTTAACTAATATCAGTGCAGCTGACAACCCTTCATGCTAACAAAGTAGATCCCTTGTTACATTACTTGAAATTCAACATATATATGATGGAAAATAAGGTTGGGTCCAATTTTTCAAGAAAAGATGGAAAGGGGGGAGAGAATACCTAAAATTGATTTAGAGTTCAGATGAAAAAACCCTCTTTAAAAATGATGAAAAGATAGAGGAATTTGTGAAATACTTTAAAAGCCTTTATTTCTGGGAGTCTCACATACACTAACAACATGGCCGATTCCTACAGAAGGTTTTTACAAAGACCGTCCCTGACTCATATGGAAAGACTTTGGAGACCACAATCACCAAGGAAGAAATCTCTTGAGCAGTTAAAAATCTAAAAAGAAATATGGTCACTGCCAGACTGTTTGTAGAAGACTTCTGTAAAATCTGTTTGAGGATAATCACTTTATGTACTTTTTAATCATATATCCAAATTGGAGCTGCTGTTACAATAATATAGTAAGTAAGGCAGAGTCCCTTCCAGCTACCTGAAGCAAGATGGCGCCCAAATAGCTCCTGCACCGTGCTTTTTTTTAGTTATATAAAGCGCTAACTAGACCCGAGACATCGAGTATAAGAGCACTTTACAAAGCACCAGTTTTGTTACAGAAGGACACATTCATTTTTGTTGGGCACAGGATCACAGGATGTTTAGCGTTGTTGCCCAGACTCGAACCCGGTTCTCCAGTTTCGGGTTCGCCCGCTCTAGCCGTAAGGCTACAACCTCTCAGTTGATCGGCCATCAGCTATGTGTCCTGGAGTCTGGCTTCTGATCAGAAAGCTGCTGTTCCTCGCACTAGGCGGACGCCCGCATTTCTCCCGTGGAATCGGATTTGAGCCACAGAGTGGCAGCCTGATTCTATTGGATTATTTTCTGATGGCCACTGTAATTTCCTTCCTTCATTCTGCGGCTCTTCAAGGGTTCGGGCAGGCCATTCCAAAAAGGACATCGCAGGGGAGCAACATGGCAGCTCAAGGCGTAAGGGGTATTAAGACGCAAATTTTTCCCGCGAGCACCGGAGCTACTGGCACGGTTGCACCGGCCCTGGAGTTCAAAAGCAGTGCCATAGGTAAAAGGGACATTGGAGGAGCTGGCAAGAAAATGGTCCAACTGGTGATTGGGGGGCTATGCTCAAAAAAGGGCGAGGCTCTCAACCCTCTATAGCAAATTTGTTTCCCCCCTCCTGTTGTATGAGCCCTAAAGGGAGGAGAACTGAGGACCCTGAAAATGCAGGGTTAGCCTTTGAACCAACAACTGAGCTTTTGGATTTGGTGTAGCCACCCGACTTATGCCCCCCACCCTAACCTTGCTGCAGGCCAGGAATTAGCCAGTGCCTTGAAAAAGACATTCAGGTGGCCCACCCGATGCAGTCACTACCCCTAAGTATTGGGGGATCCTAAAGGAGTAATCAGCGAGAAGGTTTCAGCTGAAGGTGAGACTATGGACCCTGTGGGTCAAGTTGGGAGGCCCTCAACGGAACTGGGACAAGGAGAAAGCATCAATGCTGCTGCAGGAATGGAAAAGGACATGGCAGCCGGAGGACAATATTTACAAGCAATCTCTTCCCCAGAGCATGCGGGAGAACACTTCTTTTCTATCAGCGATGAATCGGACTCCTCTGTCGCTGGGAACTCATCTTCATGTGATGATGCACAGTTGGACTCTAATTGCAGTCACACAGCGAATGAGGTAGGCACCTCGCAGTGCCGGAGGACTATATCAAACCAGCTAAAAGGGAAACAGCACGAAAGCCACAGCCACCTAAAATGGAATTACTCTGGTATGCAGCTTACCTTCCTAAATAGAGAGGAACCACCCAGGGCATCTGGATCGGACAGAACCAGGACAAGTACAGAGATAGAAGAAGAACTCTCTTTGTCCTCTATTCTGCTTTCAATCAAACAATTTTAAGAAGAAACTTGGGGGAACAATAGTCAAGCAAAGGGTGCGGCCAAAAAACTACAGGGGGTGGATAAGGAAACTGAACAAGACATGCTTAGATATTGCTGAATGCGTCAAAATGATTAAAAATTGCACTGAGAGCCTGGAAGTTGAAGTTAGCGCCTAAAAAAAATGCAAAGTATCTCCCAAAGTGCTTGCATGACTGATTTCATGTGGAAGCTGAAGGACCAGAAGAACAGGCAGGGCCAGAACAACCTCCGACTCCTGGGGATCCCCGAAGGTGTTGAAGGAGACAACCCCCAACGGTTTATCGTGAAGCTTCTGAAAGGTGCATTTCACAATCATCCCAACTGGAACTGGGACTTAGATACAAAGGGCCTACCGATTTACTTTTACAATTAAGAAGCAGCATTCTAAGGAGAGAAACCCAGAGTCATCTTGGTGTATTTTGGCAACTTTCTGCTAAGACAATTGGTGTATGAACACGCTCACCCAAACCAAAAAAAATGTTTGAAGGGGTGTCTTTTTTTTGTAAAACCAGATTTTAGCCATGCTACAGTCAAACACAGATGACGTCTCCACCTGTTGTTTGTCCCTTTCCTACAGCTGGGAGCCCAAGTTTATTTAATGAATCCGGCTAAACTTAAAATCAATTTAAATGGCTCTTGTCACAGCTTTATGTCGGAAATTAAGGCTCAAGAATATCTTAATGAAATTAAGTCAAAATCTGGGCATAGTCAGCACCCTTAGTACACATTTTTTGATTTAGAAACTGTGGTTTGATATGGTTTCATTTCTTGGGGGGAGAGAGAGAAGGGTGGCAGCAAAGGCAAGAATCACTCAAATCAATTTGAGTCTGGCAGTGTTTGATCTATTGTTTTAACTATGTTGCTTGGCTAACACGGTGGGGTTGGGTGGCGGGGTTTTATTTTTGGCATCCATCATTCAGGCGAGTCCTGCTTGCTCAGCTTTTGGGGGAGGGGGAGCAGCAGGGGAGGGTGTAGGGAGGACTCAGGGTGATAGGGAGGTTTGGGAAGGGAGGCGGGCAGATCAAGGGGCCCACACTTTGAAGCATGTTTGTATATGTGCCAAAATGAGGCCTTGTGGTAGATTGTTTTGGGATTGGCCTATTTGAGCTCTTGGTTTTTGGTTTCTGGTTTTTTGCCTTTGGTTGTTTTTTTTTTGCTTGGTTTTTTTGCCTCTTTTATTTTTATCTGTCATATCACAATGGTAACCCAGATAAACTTAATATGTCATATTTAGCATATTTTAGAATTGTCACTGTTAATGTCTGTGGGCTGAACGATTTACTAAAGAGGCCAAAGGTTTCCCATGGATTACAGTTCTTGGGGGCAGATCTAGTCTGCCTTCAAGAAACACACTTTGAAGGGACACAGGCTGGTCTTTTAAACACGCTGGGATATATTTTGATAGGACGACCTCACAGAGTGCTCGTGTTAGAGGGTAGCTATTTTAGCCCGACGCAGTAGGCTTTTCCAATTTATTCAAACTAAGGGAGACCCCCATGGGAGATGGGTTTTAACAGAGGGTTTGTCTTTATCTGAGCCTTCTTTTACCTTATGCTCGAAATACGGTAGCACTGTAGACAACCCTGGGGTAATTAATTGACACACTGGCCTTTCCCCATTATAATTTGCGGGGACTTGAACATTAATCTACCTTGCGATTGGGCCATGGATAACCAACTGCCCTATACAGGTCGAAAACCCAAAGTGATACAGGCTCTGAGGAATCTATTTCAAGTTCAAAGGATAATTGATGTATAGTCTCACCTGAGACCGCTCCATCTGCGATACACCTATTATTCTGCGCCTCATCAATCACATGCCCGCCTAGATTACTTTTTAGTATCTGACTCACTGATCCAGGCTTTAAATATTGAGCTTATCCCCCGATTTATGTCTGACCATAATCCTTTAATTTTAGGAGTTGTGTGGATATTTCTCAGCAAAGAAATCTCTGCCTGGAGCTTTGAGAGGGCTCAATATTCAACAAGGAATATTGTGACTATATGAAAGGCTGATTTCGGGAGTTTCTGGAAAGAAATAATGTCTCCTCTCAAATAGGGGTGGTCTGGGATGTCCTAAAGGCATGCATACGGGGGAAACGCTCCAGTTTTCACTAAGGAAGAATAAACGTGAAAAACCCGCTGATTCAATAGCTCCAAAAGAAAATTGCAAGCGCATAAGAAAAACTTATTGGGGCAGTTCAATAAAAGAAGGAAATTGATTCGGCACATTTAGAGGTTACAGCAGCTAGAGCATCAATGCTGAGAGCTGAGAAAGCTGCTTCCAAGTGGACCGCTGCTAGGGAAAAGGTTATGAATTTAGCAAGCAAATTAACCACTAGTTAGCCTTGAGAACTAGACAGCACATTACTAATAACGGGATACACTCAATCAGAGACCCGGCAGCCGGGGTAATCTCTGAGCCAGACAAAATTCACTTTCCGCCAGTTCTACCAAGCCCTGTATATCGAGAAAGGGGTCGGTAGGGTAGTGACTAGACAAAATGCTATTGATAATTTACTAGATCCAATTTTGATATCAAGATTGAACCGGAAGATCGTGAATTTTTAGAAAGTTCCCCCTCTTGGGAGGAGATTGCTGCCGCATTAACTAGTTTACCTAATGGTAAGGCTCTGGCCTCTGACCTTATTCTGGTCTAATTTTATAAAGTATTTATTGATCAAATCAAAGAGACATTTAAAACCCTGCTTGAACACATTTTTCAAGGATCAGCCCCCTCCTTCTTCTTGGTCACTTGCAATAATCATTATTTTCCCTAAAGAAGACAACCCTCTCCAGGAAATGGGCCACTATAGCCTAATAACCTTAAATAATGGAGACACTAAAATTGATATGGATTAATTCTTAAAAAAAGTACTTCTGATCATATAAGGAAATCTATTACATTGTTTGATGCTACACAGGTTATAGGAGACCCAATAGCGTTAATCTTGCTTGATGCCAAAATGGTCTTTGATCGGGTCTCTTGGCTTTTCTGTGGAGCATCATGGAGAGAATGGGGTCAGGGCCTTGTTTTATTCAGGCTGTTATAGCACTATACATAAATCTTGTGGCTAGTGTTGTGATAAACGGGGTGCAGATAGAGCTATTTGCAATCACAAGGAGGACTTGTGAAAGCTGCCCCTTCTCCCCTCTGCTCTTTGCAATGTATATTGACCCATTTATCAAGAAAATAGAAATAAACCTGGGGATCCTTTCAATACATAGGCATGGATTTGACACTAAAATTATGGCTAAACCATTTACATCTCTCTTTAGTGGGCCGGTGCAACGTTTTAAAAATCATCTTTTTCCTGAAAAATGTATATTTCTTTAGAGTTATCCCTATTGGATTTACAAACCTAATGTTATAAAAATTTGATAATCTTTTTTCACAGTGTTTATGGGCCTACTCTCAGCCTAGAAGATCTTTAAAGTATTTATCATTCCCTAGAGAGAGAGGTGGATGGGCATATCCAAATCTAAAACTATACTATTGGGCCACTATAATGCAGATATCCCCGTATTGCTGTGCATCATGTCCAAAGTCAAACTAAGGAACTGCCTTCCCCATTAGAGCTTTTAATCATCCCAGAAACTTGGGGTTGTTGTGGCAGCAATTAGAATTCAGATACTTTGAGAGAGTAAGGTTCAAGACTTATGGGGAGCTATAATGTTTTTACTGCTCTCCGTAAATTATTAGGGATTGGAAGATTGAATCACTCTACTCCCATAAGAAACAATGAGAAGCTGCCGGATATATTTGGGGAACATTACTTTTCAACCTGGTTTAAAGCAGGGATCAATAAATGTGGAGCTTACTATTCCTCTGATGGGGTTATGGCTTTTGAAGACCTTCAAATAAAATGTGGCCTTAGTCACAATGAGTTTTTTAAATACTTATCAATTTGGAACTTTTTACAACGTAAGGCAGGTGGGTCAGTGAGTTTTGTCAAATGTGAACTTAAGGAGAAATTATTTGAGCCCGATGTACCATGAATTGGGAATATTTATGGTATTCTTAATAGCCTGATGCCCGATAACCTAAGCAAGAACTTTGGGAAATAACAGTTGAAATTGGGCATTACGGATAATGCTTTCCTACAAGCTCTCTGCTTCGCACAAAGCTATTTACTTTTGGCTAACTTGCAAGCCCAGTTTTATAAAACTTGGGGTTTTTGTATTATACCCCGAGTAAAATTGCGAAATGGGAGGGGGTTGGTAAAGACACCAAGTGCCCTGCTATTTTGAACATGGTGCTGATTCTGTACAAATGTTTGCAACTCGTGGGAAGCTTGGTCCTTTGATGGAAGATAGTTCAGACTTTTTTAAGATAGTTTTATCCCAAAATGTTCCGGTAACACCTCCTACTACTGGGTGTACAGGGTACCATAGAAAGAAACAAGTGAGGGGCCCTGATTTTTATTTCTATGGCTATACACATGTTATGTATCACTTCGGCATGGCTGGATCACAACCACCCTTCTTTTCAGCAGTGGTTGGCCCGATTACTCTCAATTTACAATTTGGAAAAAGCAATATATGCCAAGAAGGATACTCGTGCCAAAAAAAGGGACTGGTTATCTGGGCACCGCTGACTACGTTGTTTCGTCATCTGTCTTTGCAATAAGGGGGGATTGGAACCCTTGTAGATAAACCAGGAGTTCTTGCAAACAAAGCTAGACATACTGTATACGTTATAAAATTAATATTTATATTTGTATATTAGTTTTTCTACCTAGGCGAGCTCCAAAGGTTGTCTCTTGCCTCTAAGCTGCTGCACTTGCTCTTTGCTCTGGACATTTTATATATCTTTGGGTTGTTTTAGATTATCCGGGGATATCTTCTGCGTATTTTGTTATCTATGTAAAACACCCGAGGGATAATACGAGCGAGAATACATACACCTGGAAGACTAGTATTGGTTCAAATTGTGTTGTATATGCAGCTGTTTTTTGGTTCTTAGGGGCATATGTATCAAAAATCTATTTTGCTAGTCCTTAATAGTGAATATTAGCGAATCGCTATTAAGGACTTGCAAAATGAAATGTATGTAGGGATCACAATATTAATTGCAATTCCTACGTATTCCTTAATTGCATATCACAAATTGCGATTCATAATTAAGGAATACCTTCCCATTCATTCCTATGTGACTAGAGACCCATAGGAATGAATAGGAAGACATTCACAATTTGCGAGTGCCCATTAGGTACTCGCAAATTGCAAATGCAATTTCATGGGTGGAAAGGTGTTAAAAGGACATCCTTTTGCACCCCTGAAATAAGCATGTGTGCATATGTGGCACACATACATGCCTTAAGGGCATGTATGTGCACCACATAGCACTTTGAAAAATGCAAAAAGGTGCTTTTCTCAAAGAAATCACAAATTACAACCAACGTGGGTGCTTCTAGAATTGCATTTAAGGGTGGTGTAAATAGAAGGCAGCACAAAAATTAGGACCAGGGAAAACCCTCCATCATAATGAAGGCCTTCGAAATAGCCATGGGTAGCTGCAATCACCCCTCCGTTGCTCTTTAGTACATCTGACATAGTGCTCTCTTGCTAACCGGCTCTCGCGGGCCATGAAGGTATTGGCAGGAACAGAAAGCAAACAGGGCTCTAGAGGAGCTGCTTAATTTATTTTCTGAGGCTTTTGAGGATTGCTGGGTGGGACATCCACAAGAAATGGCAAAAACAATCGCTAACCTCAGTTAGGTGTGTTTTTTTTTCACCGTGTACTGCGGGAAACTGTCTCTGTGTTAGCGGCGTATTTCCAACACGCTGCTAACTGGAGATAGTTTCCCGTACTGGGTGAAATGCCCGGCGGTAAGAGAGAGGTGATGAGGACAGTGGATGACTGCAAGAAGTGCTGGCATGATGTAAAGCGCAAGACCAAGCAGAAACTTGCACCCAATCTGAAAGTAGCAATGCAGACTGGAGGTGGGAGTCCAGCGCCACAGGAGGAGCTGGATACGTTGGAGGAACAGGTGTCCCAAGTCATCAGCGAGGAGATGGTGGTTGGAGTTTCGGGACAGGATACTTCTCAACATGACCAGACACAACACCAACAGGGTGAAAAACAACCAGAGACTGGGGTAGGAGGGAGGTGCACAATTAAATAGATTGCAGTGCAAACCCACAATGACTGTGGGTTATTTACCCTTGGCCCTGGAGGCATAGACACATATCACCCTACTCACCCAATACATTGCAAGACACATATTGGTGGGCTCACAGACCTGGAAATGTGCACATAAAAGTATAGCAAACATAGTCCAAGTATCATATTTGATCACAAAAATAGGGCTACATGAGATAGCAAAGGGCCACATTGATTGGCATTGCAGCAGGGTGTTAAAATAGACCCCAGCCTCAACACCATGCATAAGCATGTTCCCGTATGTCTGAGTCACATGCAAGATTGTGCATGCAAATCAAGGGTTGCACTAATGCACAAACACAATCTTGCACACAACTCAGACACACAGACACAATGATGCATGTGTGGTGACATTGCTGGCGGCATGCCCACTCATGCACATGATCAGCCACATACACATTGCATCCTCATGTTGGCATCTGAGTGATGCGGGCCGATGCAGACCAGTTGTATGTGCGAGGTGTTGAGTCAAGGGGGCCATGTAGACATCCTGCCGCATCTCCAGTTAATGTTTCTGCTTGCTCGTGCAGGAGATGAAGTCCCGTGTACACCAAGTGAGAAAGCATCTAGTGATTATGCATACCATATACACATGCATTGTCACAACAAAGTGATCATGTAGCCTACTGGCTAAAAGGTGCATATCCCACAATGCACACAATCAGCAGACTTGATTCAAAATGTATGTAATACAATGAGCAGGTGAGATATGCCTACAACACTACAGTGCATGGACAATGCATTTCAGGAATGTGTCACCCAAATATGTACAACATGACTTGTCTGTGTGCCATACTCACAGAACTACAATGTCCCTGTATAGATGTATGACAATGTTAGTATGACAGCAAGCAAGGACAGCAAAGTAGCACCAAATAATGACAAGTAGCTAAATGGCACCATCACCCCTTAGGCACAAATAGTACTCCTCTATCAAGTGTACACATCTGCCATACAGAAAGCAGCATTCCACATCAGTCCTGGTGTGATTTGCCCATTACACCAATATGTGCATGTAAACCTATCAGTTTGGTAAGTCAACAGTGTCAGAGAAAAAATATACAGGCATGGTCCTTTTCATCCACACGCAAAGCCCAGCATTCAATATCAGCATTCAATATTTTGAACCATGAGAGCATGTATCCTCAATGTGACCATCTGCGTGGCAAAAACACAAACACACGCCACCCTGCCATTTGCATCTGTGGGGAGGGGGGCAGAGACATGGCCTGAGTACTGCTAATACCCCTTAGTAATTCCACATCCATCAAATCCAGACCCACTCATACACACATGGGGTCAATGTTGAGTGTAATGGGTGTTGACACTGTCTGTTCAGTCAGCATAAACAATGGAAACTCAACCTGCACCATACTTTTAAGGGTGTGTACACTGCAACTGGTCATCCCACATAATTATGTGTCACAAGCTGGTCATGTTAATGGTTATTCAGTGCACGTGGCTATTCAGTTGTAAGCATCTCCATTTGCAATGTTTAAATGTGAAGAATTAATGTTGAAAGACAACTAAAAATCGTTGTCTTAACCAATGCTTATGTTATACATGTTTGTGCTTTCACCAAGAATCTTTCCTAAGGTGTCACGTTTAGAATCTGGCATGCGTAAGCTTACAAGAGACTTTCCACGTGAGGAATATGCTAATACATAAACTGCCGTAGTGAAAGCCTATTTAAGGGGCACGTTCAAACGTGACAGCGCTTCGTCTCAGATTGCTGTTTCATAGCAGTGCTTGCTCCTGAATCCCTTCTGCTACCCGTCCATCTTCAAGACCCCTCGATCTTTTCCTTAGTCATAGATCCTCCCGCTGCCCTCCTTTCCATTCCTCTCCCGCCTCCCTCCTCCCGCATTCGATTTCCGACATTCGTCCACTCACCTAACAACAGCTGACGGCTCTCAGGAACCTCCGGAGAATCGACGAACCGGAAACTCGCCTTCTTCTTCTTCCGAACTCATCAGAGACTCTCCTTCTTCCGGACCTTGGCTACGAAAGCGAAAAAGGACAGTAAGACTTGCATTTAAAGGCCTACTAACTTATTTTCTCAATCGCTTGACAAAATAAACAAGCCTTGGTATCAACAAGGTGATTAATGACATTACTAGATTGAGTAGAGACTAAGGAACTCTTGGATACAATTGTATAAACAAATCTAGATACAACATTTGTTAGAGCATTAGCAACTATAAGAAGAGTAGTTTGCTGGCACTGTTCTTCTCTTGTCTTATTTTACAGAAAACTCCAGAATCCCATTAACAGATGTCAAACTGAGACATCAGGTATGTGTGTGCATGAGTTTGCAGTGAGATTTGTTCAATATTAACATACTAATACTCATGTTTTAAAAAGAGCATTACTGAATGGTTTAATCATCTTTGTTCATCAGGAGGTAGTCTTAAGCTGATAGACTGCACTTGACTCTTGGCTCAGTGAAGTGTGAACAGGGGCCTATATTTACAAAGGTCAGTATTTAGGAAGAATTAGCTCAATTGAATAGACAATATTGATAAAACTAGGAGAGAGGTAATTAAGTGCTTGTATCACAATACAGGATTATGTGAAATCAGAATACATAAAACCAAATCATCGGCCTGGAACACTTTCAAGAGGAATGACAACTGGAACTTGTGTTGGTTGTTGTTTGTTTGTTTCTCAATCCACTTCCCCTTTCCCCTGTGGAAAAGTTGACTCAGTCAGTGTTTCTCTTCCTGAATACGTTAGCTGATCCTTGAGTGAGTTGGGAGTTTGCGGCATCAAGAGGAAACAACTGGAGTGACTCTCGAAACTACGCAACAGAAGACGAAGCCTCCCAAAACTGTTTCCTCTTGAGTCCGTAAATTCGCCCTCATGGATATCCCAGAGTTAACTCAGTTAGTGCAGAAACTGGATGAAGAAATGGAAGGATTACGAATGGAAAATCAATCTCTTCATCAGGAATTAGATAAAACTAGTGCAGGGTTTTCTACTTGGAGGGACACATCTGAAGAAAGAAGAAACGTTTTAGCTTCACCTAAATTTGGACGCTAATCCTGAAAGGTTTACTGGAGATAGCAGCAGATATGCTACTTTCTTAAGTCAATGTCAATTGCACTTTATGTGCAAACCTCAAATCTTTGCCACAGATACAGCTAAAGTTGCATTTATAATTTCATACTTAGGGGGGGTGGCTGAAAATTGGGCCATGCCTTTGGTTGATAATAATGACCCTTTGCTTCATAATTTGCAGAATTTCAAAACTGCCATGTCCAATTTTTTTGCTAAACATGTGTTCATTCAGGCATCTGATAATGAGCTTCTGGGTCTTCGTCAAGGCTCTAGGACCTCATTTCCTACATTACTACTTTCAACAGATTACTAGCAGAGACTCATTGGCCCCAGGAGAAAAGAATATCTTTGTTTTATAGGGGTCTTAAAGACAATTTGAAAGATTCTTTAGCACACATCGGTAATCTACCCGATGACTTTGGTGAGTTTCAAGATCTAGTAGTTAAATTAGACCATAGATTGGGGGAACGTAGAAGTGAAAGCCGAAGGGTGATTTGGTCGGACCACTTTGTTATCCCTTTTGCTATTCATTTTTGCCAGCATGTGAGACCTAGAATTCCGCCTAAGGCGGTAGGACGTAACTGGAGTAAGATCTCCCCTGACAGTGTTGCCCTACATCTTGTAAATACCACTCCCAAAGACGCCCCTGATTTAGATTCACGCCTGACTAACCTCAACTGCTGGGTCACCTCTGCTATTGACTCGCTCGCTCCTATGCGACCGATTAAAACCTTTCGAGCAGCTCCCTCCGCCCCATGGTACTCCGACGAGCTTCGGAAATATAAATCTTCTTGTAAGCTGTTGGAGCGCCGGTGGAGGTCATCCTATTCTATTGACACAAAACTTAAATATAAACTGGCCCTCAAAGAATACCGTAGGAAAATAATTGAGCATAAAAAATGTTACCTGGAGGAGAAAATTAATAGAGCGCATGGCTCGGCCAGGGAAATTTTTAACACAGTGAAGACTTTCACAGATCCCTTGGCTCTTAAACAGTGTCTTCCAGTCTCTCAGGCCCTTTGCTCCCGCCTCTCTGACTTCTTTGAAGACAAGATCGCGAAGATCTATGACACCTTCCCCAAGAATAATGATCTTGGGAGTGATACGCCTTTACCTGACTGCATCAAGTCTTCTTCCACCTTTTCAGACTTTGAGGCAATCTCACTGGAACACTCACTGATGGAACTGTCTAGATGCCACTCCAGCTCACCACTTGACCCTTGGCCAGCCAAGCAATATAAATCATTGGCCTCTTTTCTTTATTTCCTTCCTCAACTACATCTGGAATGACTCGCTCAAAACCGGAATTTTCCCGGAGTCTTGGAAACATGCCCTACTGGTCCCGATTTTAAAGAAAGCTAATACAGATCCTAATGAGCCGGTGAACTATCGACCCATTTCTCTGCTCCCAGCCCCTGCAAAGGTCCTTGAAAAGCTAGTGCAGCAACAACTGGCAGGTTTTCTTGAAACCCACGGCCTACTTCATAAATCCCAACATGGTTTTAGAAAGTGCCATAGCACTGAGTCTGCCCTTATAGAAATGGCCGACTCTGTGCGGTGGAAACTGGATGGGGGTTCCAGAGCGGTGCTGGTGCTGCTCGACTTGTCAGCAGCATTCGACACTGTCTCTCACCCCATCTTGATTGACCGTCTTCGGTCGAAGGGTATTCAGGGGAAGGCCCTGGAGTGGCTGACCTCTTTTTTGTCTAATCGCACCCAGGCAGTCTATACTCACCCTTTTACCTCTGTTAGCCGTACCCTGAAATGGGGTGTTCCTCAAGGCTCGGCTTTGAGCCCACTATTGTTCAATGTTTATTTTTCTCCTCTGGCTGAACTCATTGCAAGGTCGGGCATCATAGCTACTTCCTATGCAGATGATATTCAGCTGCTTTTCTCCTATGAGAGTGCCACGCAAACTACTTTTGATCCTTTGAAGGATTGTCTGCGGGACATTTCAAAATGGATGGACCATAACTGCCTCCGCATGAATGCGGCGAAAACGGAGGTTCTCTTTTTCCATCAACCCTCCCCTCTTGATTCAACTCTCTGGTGGCCACAGGAACTCAGCCTTCCCCCTGTCCCTAAGGACTCTGTAAAAAATCTAGGGGTCAAGTGGGACTCTAATCTTTCTTTTAGCAACCAAATACAGACCGTTTCAGCCGCTTGTTTTTCCAAGATCAGGATGATTAGGAAATTCATCACCTATCTCCCTAGTGATACCAGGAAAACCATAGTCCAGGCATTGATTACATCTCACCTGGACTATGCGAACGGCCTGTATTTAGGGTTGCCCGCGGGCCTCCTACATCGGCTCCAGACAGTCCAGAATGCGGTTGTTCGGCTGGTCTGCGGGGTTTCCCTACGCACCCATATTTCGCCACATCGCAGAGCATTACATTGGCTTCCAATCCTTCAAAGAGCTGCATTCAAAGCCATGACCTTAGCCCATCGAGCAACTAGGGGTAGGGGATCGGCCTACCTATCTGTTAGTATCCGTCCTTATTGTAACTCTCGGAACCTCCGTTCCAACTCCCAACATCTGCTTTCCATACCAAGATTCAGGAAAGCACGTTCTGGAGGTAAAACCTTCCAGGTTTGTGCCACAACTCTCTGGAACAAACTCCCGATCGCAATTAGGATGATCCAGGAAGAATTACCCTTTCGTAAGGCACTAAAAACTTTTCTCTTTTGTTAATTCCCCCAGGACTATCACTCTGCTTTCACTCAGAAGCGCCGGGACACCCCGTTGGGGTAGCTGCGCGCTATATAAATTACACAAATAAATATAAGAAATCTTAATTTTCGAAATGATAAGAAAGAGACCGAAGACAAAAATTCTTCCGTGGAGCCAATGCAAATAGGAGGTATAAAAGGACCATTAACTCCTGAAGAAAAAGATCGTAGGCGTACAGGTAATTTATGCCTATATTGTGGGAAACCTGGGCACTTTTTAAGGATTGTTCAATCAGACCAGTTAAGAAAAAGATCCTAACCATAGAAACAGTTCCCCATCACAGTCGGAAAACTAGAATCCTCGAAGGAAGTTAAGATTGTTTCTTTGAGAGAGATTAGTTCAAAGATCTCTCAGTATGCTACTAGTTTATCAACTCGCATTCCAAAACACTTTACTATAAGAATGTTTTTTATTCTATCCTCACAACAAAGACATAGCATTCCTGTGCTTCTAGATTCCGGAGCCACAGGAAACTTTTTTGATATGGAATTTGCTCGTAAATTAAATCTAGTACTTGTTCCTAAGAAAGAGTCTGAACCAGTACGAGCTGTTGATGGAACAGCATTATCTTCAGGTCTTATAAGATTTAATACAGAACCAATAACCATAGGAGCTGATAATGGTCATACTGAGAGCACGGTTTTTGATTTAATTGACACACCCACCTTTGGAGTAATTCTGGGAATTCCGTGGCTAGAAATACACAATCCAAAAATAGATTGGATCAAAAGAACTGTTACTTTAGAATCTTCTTACTGTAAGTTAAATTGCTATCAAGAAACAAAGGATCCTGTGATGCTGCTTTTTTGTGCCACATTGAATACAGAAATTAGTAGTCTTCCAGAAGAATATCCGAGTTTCTCTGATGTCTTCGACACAGTTAAGGCTACTAAACTTCCACCACACAGAGTCTACGATTGTAGGATAGACCTGGTTCCTGGTGCTGTTCTACCATGCAGCAGAATTTACTCTCTGACTGAACCTGAAAATGATTATCTAAGAAAATACTTGGATGAACTATTAGAGCTAGGGTTCATATGCCATTCAACATCTCCAGTCTCGTCGACACTCTTCTTCATTGCGAAGAAGACGGGAGACTTAAGAGCGTGTATCGATTATCGCGCAGTCAACAAGGCAACCATCAAAAATAGATACCCATTGCCTTTAATTCCAATGTTACTTAATCAGGTAAAAGGCTCTAGTATTTACACTAAATTGGACCTCAGAGGCACATACCATCTGATTTGTGTAAAAGAAGGCGATGAGTGGAAGACCGCCTTTCGCACAAAGTTTGCCCTTTTTGAGTATACGGTTATGCCGTTTGGTCTTTGCAATGCACCAGCAGCGTTTTAATATTTCATAAATTAAGTATTACACGATTTACTGGATGTTTGTTGCATTGTATATATAGACGACATTCTGATTTATTAAAAAAACACTGAAGATCATATTCTGCATGTCCAATCTGTTTTACAGAGATTAAGAGATCATTCCTTATTTGCCAAATTAAAAAAGTGTGTGTTTCATGCATCCAAGGTAGAGTTCTTGGGATATTGCTTATCCCCAGAAGGAATCCACATGGATCCTAAGAAAGTAGATGTGATTTTAACATGGCCTACTCCCACTTCAATTAAAGATATACAAAGAATTCTTGGATTTGCAAACTTCTATAGACGTTTCATTTCTAGATTCTCAGAAATCGTAACACCAATCACCCAGTTGCTAAAGAAAGGGAAAACCTTTTCTTAGACAGAAGAAGCTGATAAAGCCTTTTTTTGTTTAAAAAAGGCATTTACCTCGGCTCCAATTTTGGTTCATCCAGATCCAGATAGACAATTCTTTGTAGAAGCAGACACTTCTCAAACTGCGATTGGAGTGGTGTTACTTCAAAAAGATCCTGATACTGGTCATTTACACCCAGTTGCTTTTCATTCTAGAAAATTACTGTTAGCAGAACAGAATTATACCATCGCATAACGCAAATTTTTGGCCATTAAAGATGTTTTCCAAGAATGGAGGCACCATCTCCTGGGAGCCAAACACACCATCACTGTTTATTCGGTCCATAAAAATCTGCAATTTTATTCCACAGTAAAAGCTTTCACTCCCAGACAAATGAGGTGGTTACAATTCTTTAGTGAATTTGATTTTTTAATCACTTATCGCCCAGGGAACAAACAGTTATTGTCTGACACACTTTCACTGTTAGTCTGTGAAAAGAATTCTAATCTTACGAAAGAACCACCAAGTATTCTTCCTAAAGAAAGGATTGTGGCTGAAATTCATTCAGAAAATTTTCTTGAATCACTCAAGGAAGAATTAAAAACACGAAACATTCAGGATTGGTTAGCTAAAAAAGGCAATTCAGTCAATGAGGGTTTCTTTTTTCATAACAAGAAATTATACATTCCTACTAGGGACTTGCAAAACCAAGTAATGCAATGTAATCATGATTTAGCAATTGCAGCACATCCAGGAATTAATAAGACTCTGGAATTGTGTCAACGCTATTTCTGGTGGGACCAAATGATTCCTGTCATTCAACAATACATCAAAGCATGCCCTGTTTGCACACGACAGAAGTCCTTACACCAAGCCCCAATGGGACTTCTCCATCCAATGAATATTCCTCCACAACCATGGCATACCATTAGCTTGGATTTTATAACAGATCTTCCTAAACCTAATGGGTATACGACTATTCTAGTAGTGGTAGATTTGTTATCAAAAATGGGACATTTCATTCCTTTGCAAAAAAATACCAACTGCAGTAGAATTTAGTACTATATTTTTATCCACTATTGTAAAATTACATGGTCTTCCAACCAAAATTATTTCAGACAGAGGTCCGCAATTTGTATCCAAATTTTGGTCACAGTTAAGCAAACAACTAGGTATAGAACTAGCCTTGTCCTCTTCCTTCCATCCACAAACAGATGGACAAACAGAAAAAGTAAATCAGCACGTGGATCAGGGCTTACGCTGTTTGTTAGCTACCTTACCCACACATTGGGATGAAGTTTTACCTTGGGCTGAATTTTCATATAACAATACCACACATTCTGCCTTAGGTTGCTCACACTTCCATTTTTTAACAGGACAACATCCTCGGTTTTTGCCAATTCTATTACCTGAAAAACAACAGACCATGCCAGCAGTGACAGATAGGTTAACTACATTATTAGGTATCCAAGAGAAGGCTAAAAATAATTGGATCAAGAGTAAAATTACTATGAAGAAAAATGCAGACATTCATAGAACTTCCTCACCATTGTACAAAGAAGGACTATGGGTCTGGTTATCCACATGAAATATTCAATTAGAAGGCCCCAGAAAACTAAAACCTAGATACATAGGACCTTTTCAAATTAAGAAAATACTGAATCCTGTATCAGTTAAATGAATTCTACCTGCTGAATATGCTATCCATCCTGTGTTCCATGTGTCTCTATTGCAACCTTATGACTCTACAACTAGACCAGACAATCCACCACCTCCAGTGGTAGTTGGAGACCATCTTGAGTATGAAGTTAAGTCTATCTTAGATGCTAAAAGGGTCCGAGGTTGTCTATATTATCTAATAGACTGAAAAGGATATGATCCTTCTGAATGATCTTGAGAACCTGAAAAGAACTTACACGCTCCCAGACTCATTAGGTCTTTTCATGCTTTGAATCCAGACAAACCCAGACTTGTAAGACGACCTTTGGGGGGGAGAACTGTTAAGGGTGTGTACACTGCAACTGGTCATCCCACATAATTATGTGTCACAAGCTGGTCATGTTAATGGTTATTCAGTGTACGTGGTTATTCAGTTGTAAGCATCTCCATTTGCACATGTTTAAATGTGAAGAATTCATGTTGAAAGACAACTAAAAATCGTTGTCTTAACCAATGCTTGTTGTTATACATGTTTGTGCTTTCACCAAGAATCTTTCCTAAGGTGTCATGTTTAAAATCTGAGCTAACACAACAGATGCCAGTACTGGGTTTACTTTCTGAATAATAACCAAATGAACTGTTATGAATTGAACATGACAGTCTTTAATCACGTGTGTTTCAAATTTATTTCAAAACGTTTTTCAGAAATTTTTCTTATTTTCAAACAATACTTTTTTTGTGCATACCAAAGATATATACAAAATATACAACAACATACACATTCTATACAAGTATTTACAACGCGAAAATTATTATATCAACCACACTGGCCACTTTCATTCCTCATGCATACCATTTATATTAAAAAAAACATATAACAAGAAAAACATTACAGAATAATAACAAACAACAAATACCACTGAGGTAAAGGTCCGTGTCAGAATGTTATACAATTATGTGCTACATAAACCTAAATTGATGCAAGCATTAGTCCTCAAAGTAACTTAATCAAGACTGTTCAAGATCTATTTTGTCTTATTTACAATCTTTTGTATGACACTGGACCAACAAGGTCGATGCGTTTCGAACCCCCTTAGTGCAGGGGTTCTCCTCAGGACCAAACCACAATTTCTTAATTATCCTATGTCTAGGAGCAATATCCGGTGTGAATCTTACGTCTTTGTGAGGCTTCGTAACCTAATGTTGTATACGGCCCCCAGTCATGACGCACTACGTGTAAAGCAATCAGCGACACAATTTCCGGCGCTTCGTACGGACATAATCCGACCAGTGCCGCCTTGGTCCAGCGAGAATAATTTCAACATTAGGTTCCGAAGCCTCACAAAAAAGTAAACCCAGTACTGGCATCTGTTGTGTTAGCTCAGTTCAATTTTGACTCAGCCTTGCTGTAAAGGAGTCTAGACCCTGTTTCGGTTTTTTACGTTTAGAATCTGGCATTCGTAGGCTTACAAGAGACTTTCCACGTGAGGAATATGCTAATATATAAACTGCCGTAGTGAAAGCGTATTTAAGGGGCACATTCAAATATGACAGAGCTTCGTCTCAGATTGCTGTTTCATAGAAGCGCTCCAGATCGGCTTGCTCCTGAATCCCTTCTGCTACCAGTCCACCTTCAAGAGCCCTCAATCTTTTCCTTAGTCAGAGATCCTCCCGCTGACCTCCTTTCCATTCTTCTCCGCCTCCCTCCTCCCGCATTCGATTTCCAACATTCGTCCACTCACCTGACAACAGCTGACGGCTCTGAGGAACCTCCAGGGAATCGACGAACCGAAAACTCGCCTTCATCTTCTTCCGGACTCATCAGAGACTCTCCTTCTTCCGGACCTTGGCTACGAAAGCGAAAAAGGACAGTAAGACTTGCATTTAAAGGCCTACTAACTTATTTTCTCAATCGCTTGACAAAATAAACAAGCCTTGGTATCAACTGAAATGAAATGAAATGAAAAATTGCATTTGTATAGCGCATAACCGCCCTGGGGCCTCGCAGCGCTTGAAGATAAAATGGTTTTAGCACGGTGATTAATGACATTACTCGATTTCGTAGAGACTAAGGAACTCTTGATATCAAACGCTACTGTTGATTAATGTTTCTTTATTCAGTTATGAAAGCTTGTGAGAATAAACAAGCTTAGGTAAAAGCAATTTGATTAAAGAAGGATACAATTGTATAAACAAATCTAGATACAACATTTTTTAGAGCATTAGCAACTATCAGAAGAGTAGTTTGCTGGCATTGTTCTTCTCTTGTCTTATTTTACAGAAAACTCCAGAATCCCATTAACAGATGTCAAACTGAGACATCAGGTATGTGCATGAGTTTGCAGTGAGATTTGTTCAATATTAACATACTAATACTCATGATTTAAAAAGAGCATTACTGAATGGTTTAATCATCTTTGTTCATCAGGAGGTAGTCTTAAGCTGATAGACTGCACTTGACTCTTGGCTCAGTGAAGTGTGAACAGGGGCCGATATTTACAAAGGTCAGTATTTAGGAAGAATTAGCTCAATTGATCGGCCTGGAACACTTCCAAGAGGAACGACAACTGGAACCAGTGTTTGTTGTTGTTTGTTTGTTTCTCAATACACTTCCCCTTTCCCTTGTGGAAACGTTGACTCAGTCAGTGTTTCTCTTCCTGACTACGTTAGCTGATCCTTGAGGGAGTTGGGAGTTTGTGGCATCAAGAGGAAACAACTGGAGTGACTCTCGAAACTATGCAACACATACTCACAACGGGTAAGCCAACAATAGGGCAGTAAGCAATGCATGCAAGAGAAAACATGACTGACGACATGCACACTAGATTAAATACAATAGCCTAAGCTTGTATCACAATACAGGATTATGTGAAATCAGAATACATAAAACCAAATCATCGGCCTGGAACACTTTCAAGAGGAACGACAACTGGAACCAGTGTTTGTTGTTGTTTGTTTGTTTCTCAATACACTTCCCCTTTCCCTTGTGGAAAAGTTGACTCAGTCAGTGTTTCTCTTCCTGACTACGTTAGCTGATCCTTGAGGGAGTTGGGAGTTTGTGGCATCAAGAGGAAACAACTGGAGTGACTCTCGAAACTACGCAACACATACTCACAACGGGTAAGCCAACGATAGGGCAGTAAGCAATGCATGCAAGAGAAAACATGACTGACGACATGCACGCTAGATAAAATACAATAGCCTAAGCTAACTGGATGTACATGTGTACCACATTGTGCAGCACACATAGAAACAGCAAGTAGGCTTTCATTCCAAATGTGTATGAAGGGGGCCCTCCTCACACATGACTATTCTCACACCAAACCCATGCACATGTGCAGTACCCAGCAAAACTGTCTGTCTGTGAGCCACACTGACAAAGCAAGTGACAGTGCATGATAAATAGCATGCCTGCCCCCAAAACATATTAACATGGTGCAGGCCATGTCACTGAAGTGCCTGAGTGTGGACTTCATCCTTAAAGGAGCATGTCATACTCTGACACTTCCTCGTGTACATAAAACCCCTGATATAAACAAGACTTCAGCTGACAAACAATGCACAAGTGTCTCAACTCTGACCAAGACCCATATTTACCCCACCTTGCAACATCTCACCATTGTAAAGTCACATGAGTGAAAGGCCCACTGCCTGAAAGGGATATGGGGCAGCAATACAAAAACTGCTGGGGCGACTCTCCCACAATGCAGTGCACACACACACATCAAGCAGAGCTACTCAACATTGACTAAAATGTGGGACAAACTGCATCACTTTCACAACTTATCAAAGAACTCAACTGGTGCCACTTGTGTGTAGAAATTAGCCATTTCCATCTGTCATAGCTGTAAACTGTGAGATGACAATGTACAACTACAACATCACATCCATGATGTTGCACTAATATTCACTATCCGGCAAGAAATACGCATCTCCTCCGAAACTGTCACAATGGACATTGTCATGCAGTTTGCCTGTAAATTCATCCAATGCATGTTCATACATGAAACACACAGGTAAACTGCATCTCCCGTTTACATTGCAGAGGGAGAAACATCACCTCCTGAACAGCAGCCTGTCCCACTCTTCACTGATGAAGAGGAATTTGCCACCATCAACACTGACACACTCCAACAGCTGTTAGACTCACTCAGCACCCCAACTCCAAGAGCAGGGCAATCCCGCACCTTTGTGGGAACTCCACTCCCTGCACAAACCACACAGCACCAAGCACAGGAACTTGAGGACCCACTACTGGCATTTTAACGCTGTGCAGTAGAGGTCCAGCAGGAGATGGCTGATTAGGTGCGGGTGGGGTTTGACAGCCTTGCTGCCAAACTTGATGCCGTACATGGGTGTCTGAGTCCAATTTGGGACTACCTACAGAACATCACAGACATCCACAGTCGCTCCATGGTCTCCGACATTTCATGGCGGACATTGCTGGAGTCATGACTCACAGACAACTGTCCAGTCAGAGTGGCTTCAGCGATGTCAGCCAGGAGTTGGGCCGCATGTGATGAATAATGGAGAACATGGAGCGGATGCAAGTGAAACAAATCGCTGACATGACTGCACATCATTGCAATGTAGCTGGAATCTTCCATTGCCTGCAGCTGATCATCACAGCATTGCTGCAACAAGGTTTGGCACAGATGAACGCTGCTGCAGCTTTTACATCCCTATCTCCGCCCCCTGATGTGTCAGTGCCTCACAGTGCTGCAGCCAATCTACAACCAAGCCCATTTGAGGTACATGATACATCAGGGGATGAAGATGTGGATGAATCTGCATTTTTGCAAAGAAGAAAGTGGTAGCATTCATCTATGCCAAATGGCCTGTTTCTCCTTGGATCTGGCCTCAGCATCATGGCCCGTAACATCATCTTCCACTGTCCCCAGATACACTCTGTGACATGGACTGCCATATTATGTCTTGTTCCCAATGACACTGCAATCAGCCTGAACTCTCCCTCTTCCTCTGGACATTTTACCCCAAAAGGACTCTGACTTGCCCTCCACTGGTCATCTATGGAATGTGGGATTTGTTTGGCCAAGTACTGGTCCAGTCTTCACCAATGTCAACAGACTTGTAAATAAAATATTTAACTCCCACAGATGTGTGTTATCCATGAGCAATCAAGTATAGGGGTCTCTAAAAATGTAGGCCCAATGAATCTACCAAAAGGTACACCAAGGGAAACTAGAGAAATGTACATGTTTTACTGTGACCCAGATAGGCAGTGAGGTGACCGGGTACGTGTGAACTAGTTGTGCCCTCACTGCTCCAATACAACAGTCTAGCAACATTCCAACTTAGCCCCACATCCATTAACATCCATTAAGGAACTAGGCATGTGTGCAAAAATGTCCATGCCTGTTGCAGGCCACAAGTAGTGTCCCCTTTTACAATTGCTAAAAATTATCTCTTGGCATATATACTCACACTCTACGGGGTGGACAAAGCCTGTTGTGATGGTACGCATTGCATGTCACATCCCAAGATGGTGCATGCTATATTCACATTGATGAACATTTGTATGGGCACATTTTTACCAGCTACAATTGTAACCACAATGTCTGCCTCAGTGAAGTAGAGTTGGCAATAGGGACTCGCGCCAAAGAGAAAGGCGTCAGTAAGCCCCTTCCTGTGGACGAACAATGCTTACAAACTTAGGAACCCTCTCATGCTATGACCACTGTAAGTGGATAGGGCAATGTGTTTAGGGATGTGTGCTGCACTGCACTTAGCATATAGTCAGATGCAGTTGCACCATTTCAAGGGTCACAGTATAATTAACAAGGGGACCCGATCAGGTAGCTTTGGACCTCGGGTGATTACTTATTTTAAAGAACAAAGGTCCTTAGCTTGAAGATAGATAATGAAAACATTTCAACATATACTTCAATAAGAACTATGGATAGTCTACCAATGTCCAGCCAGACAGAGGAACATTTATTTACAGCAGATGCAAAAGGAATTAAACAAAGTGAAAGCAACAAAGAGGGTGAAACGCGGGCACAATCCTGTACCAAGCTTACAAGAAGAAAAATGAAAAATGAGAAGAAAACAAAGTAGCAGGCAAAAACGTTGGAGCAAGTGGTGGCTTACAATACAATACAATCTTAAGTAAGCTCAAACCATTAGTTACCACAATACAGTTTACACAGTGGATAAATTGCGGTACTGTTTGAAAAGTCGACGTTTCAATCCCTGGCTCCTAATGCAATGGGATCATCCTCAGGACTAAACAATAAACAATTGCCTGATTTGATTTAGACGCCTGTGGGATTAAAACAGGAAAACAGGGGGGGGGAAGAAAACATAATAAGGTACCCCATTATGATTTGAGGTTGCATGTCAACATCATTACAAGTTGTGGGGACCATATGTATGGCCTGTGACTAAGAAAGTGATTTCATAGGTAATTTGTGAAAAGGTGACACATGCAGTAGCAAATGATTGTGAATGCATCAATGGCCAAGCGTGGTGAAAGCCTTAAGAACCAAGGTGACATTAATTGCAAGGTTCATAAGGAGGGCTGTAAAACGATGTCCAAGTGAAGATGGTCAATGACGGACGGCGCAGTGAGAGTTTGGCGAAATCATACTATCGCATATCATGCGCATATTAAAAACTGGTCAACCATATTACATGCACTGTTGACTCTGAAGGCCGTGCCTAGGAAGGTTTGGTGTTTTACCGCGACACATTTTGTTTTAAGAAAAAGTGGCACGCGGGCGGTGTGCGTCAAGGTTCCAGTGAGCGTGTAAGGGTGGCGGCGCAAGTGTGGGATTTACAAGGATCGTGTTGGTGTAATTAATGGATGGAGTGGGATGCCATCTAATGCGGATGGAATGGGCATTGAGTTGCGGTCGGCGCAGTGAAGGTGTTGCCGGTGCACTCACAAAGAGCTAAGGCTGACCTTATGGTTGGGCTCGTGGTGTAACAAGCCCAGATAACATGGCACGTGGTGAGATATAGGATTACCTGGGTGTTGGAATTAGGTAGCCTGGCCTAGGGCAAGACTAACATTTAGAGGCACAGTGTAAAGGTTGCAGACCACCCAAAAGTAACTTCACGCAATAGCACTCAAAAAGAAAAACACTACACCAAAATTATATGAAAATACGTACTGCTTTATATAAAAATAATATTCTCTGTGTTGTCAAATATAAGTAGCTCACATGTAATTAGCTCAAAACATTTCAAATCACTTTTAGGTTCAGCAGTTACACTTTTTAAATTACTAGCAGATTATCGCTTTTTAAGTTAATAACAGTTACTATATTCCTGAACTCTTATCACACTTTTGCAATAGGATAAACGGTACCTTAGAATCAATAATTACTTTTAAAACTGCTAAACAATTTTATCAATTGAATTCTAAGGTGCAGTACATTTACCAGGTAATCATTAATGACACTTTCAATTTTACCAAAACCACATTAAGCAGGATTAACAGTATACCAGACTTGCAGAGGTAACCCCCTCTGCCACATTTGAACCTTAACTCACTACCCACCTTAATTCACAGAAGAATTAATTAGCCTCCCTCTCCCCTAACTCTTGGCAGTGGAATTATCTAATATGACTTTCATCGGCATTATTTCAAATCAGTTTAGCAGTGTACATTTGCTAGTTCATCCACCTTCAATGTCAGATTTCCCCTGTTCCTCAGCTCTCACCTTCTACCAAACGGATGGGGATGCCTGCCACACCTCACAGGACCAGTTTGGGGGTAAGGAAATCTGGTGATTGTCCAATGGAAGTTCTTCCTTTCCACACTAGCGTGAGGAGGGGGGTTAAAAACGGGGAGGCTCCTTCAGACTGAATCCACAGAGCTCTTCTTCAGCACTAATCCCCTATCCCTCCTTACTGGGCAGACTAGGGGCACAGGGGAACTCTCAGCTCAGCTCCCAGTACTGTTAAGATTAACCCCTTGATCCACCTGCCCAGGATCAGCAGGATGAGCTAACTTGGCTAGGACAACAGGACCAAGGAGGGGGCGAACCTTGACAGAGGGCTACTCTTGTAGAGGGAACCACCCTTCAGAATCCTACCCCCACTAGACCTCAGCCTTCACTCTAGCTGCTCCTCACTGACAGACAAAATGGCTGCCCAGCATTCCGCCTTATATAGGCTGCCCTTCAGTGGTCCAGAATGGACCAGAAGGTTCTGGAATGCCCTATGTTAGGCTATGGCCAGGTTCTGTTGGTGACAGTTGGGGCAGTTGGTGGCCACCATTTTAGGTGGTGCCAACTTTCCTGTCAGAACAGGCCTCTGGGCCTGAGGTAAAAGATTATGAGGGGGGGAAGAAAACACCTATCCCCCTGACCAACACCTACAAAAAGTCAGTAGACACAAAAATTAACAAGGGTATGAGGGGCAAAAAGGGGACAAAATAAATAAAAATTAGGAGGGACTTCGCCAAAAAGCCAGACAGGTCTAACACGCGTCCCCCCCAGCTGAAAGTGGGGAGAACTACCCAACCCCTTGGGAGTCCTCATCACTAAGGCGGAAATACCTGGAGAGACCGTCTGCATTGGCGTGGTCCACTCCAGGCCGATGTTCCACCCGGAAGTCCATTCCCTGTAGGGAGATGGACCACCTCAACAACTTGGGATTTTCCCCCTTCATTTGCATCAGCCAACGAAGGGGTCGGTGGTCAGTCTGAACCAGGAAGTGCGAGCCAAAGAGGTATGGCCGCAGCTTCTTCAGAGCCCACACCACCGCAAAAGCTTCCCTTTCAATGGCACTCCACTTCTGTTCCCGGGGAAGCAGCCTCCTGGATAAGAAGACTACAGGTTGATCCAGGCCCTCTTCATTGAGTTGCGATAGCACTGCCCCAATGCCATGCTCTGATGCATCCGTTTGGACAATGAACTCCTTGGAGAAGTCTGGGGCCCTCAGGACCGGTGCCGCACACATTGCCTGTTTCAATTTTTCAAAGGCTTGCTGACAAGCCTTTGTCCAAACTACCCGTCGAGGTTGTTTCTTGGAGGTGAGCTCTGTGAGGGGCGCAACAATAGTGCCATACCCCTTCACAAAGCGACGGTAGTAACCTGTGAGGCCCAGGAAAGCTCGGACCTCAGTCTGTGTCTTGGGGGGTTCCCAGGCCATGATTGCCTCAATCTTCGCCTGCAGGGGCTGCACAGTCCCCCTACCCACCAAGTGTCCAAGGTACACAACCGACCCCTGCCCAATCTGGCATTTGCTGGCTTTGATGGTCAATCCAGCTTGTCTCAGGGCCTGGAGAACGGCCTGCAAATGCTGCAGATGGTCCTCCCAGCTGCTACTGAAGACAGCAATGTCATCCAAGTAGGCAGCAGAGAAACTCTCCAATCCAGAGAGGACCTGGTTCACCAGCCGCTGAAATGTGGCAGGGGCGTTCTTGAGCCCAAAGGGCATCACACAGAACTGGTAGTGTCCCTCAGGCGTGGAGAAGGCTGACCTTTCCCTTGCTCCATCTGTCAAGGAGATCTGCCAGTACCCTGAAGTGAGGTCAAAGGTACTTAGATATTGGGCAGCTCCTAGCCGGTCAATCAATTCATCCGCCCTAGGGATCGGATGAGCATCAGTCCTTGTCACTGAATTCAGTCCTCGGTAATCCACACAGAACCTCAGTTCAGGTGTGGTGCCTGGTGGTGCGGCTTTTGGCACGAGCACCACCGGACTGGACCAAGGGCTGTTGGAAGGTTCAATTACTCCCAGCTCTAGCATCTTGGCAACTTCTCCATGTATGCTAGCCTTCACCTTGTCAGACAGCCGGTAGGTCTTGGACTTCACTGGTGGGCTGTCTCCTGTGTCCACATCATGGGTACACAGGTGGGTCCTTCCCGGGACAAGGGAGAACAACGAAGAGTACTGCTCCAGTATCTGGCAGTAACGGCAGTCCTCCCGTTGCTCAGGAGTGAGAGTAGGAGAGAGATTCACTCCCTCCACTGACCCATCCTTCTCTTGGGACGAAAAGAGATCTGGGAGAGGTTCGCTTTCCGCTTCCTCTCCCCCGTCAGTCACCATCATCAGCATGACTTCGGGCCTCTCATGGTGGGGCTTGAGTCTGTTGGCGTGTAGCACCCGTAGGGGCTGTCGAGGGGTCTTAAGGTCCACCAGGTATGTGGCCTTACCCTTCTTTTCCAACACCTCAAAGGGGCCTGTCCAGCGATCCTGGAGGGCGCTAAGCTCTCCAGGCTCCATCACCCACACTTTCTGTCCAGGCTCCAGTTCCACCGGGTGAGCGTTGTGGTCGTACCACTCCTTCATGACTGCCTGGCTGGCCTCCAAGTTGTCAGAAGCTTGCTTCCACAACTTCGCCATTTGGCTCCTGAAGGCCAGCATATAGCTCACCACATCCTGGGGGGGTTTCCTGGGAGATTTCTCCCAACCATCCTTCACCAGGCTGAGAGGACCGCGTACAGGGTGCCCATACAGAAGCTCAAAGGGGCTGAAGCCCACTCCCTTCTGGGGCACTTCCCTGTAGGAAAAAAGTAAACAGGGTAGGAGGACATCCCATTTCCTCCGCAGGCTCTCGGGCAGACTTCTGATCATGCCCTTCAAGGTCTTATTGAACCTCTCAACCAGTCCATTTGACTGGGGGTGATAAGGAGTGGTGAACCGGTAGGTCACTCCACACTCCTTCCACATTGCCCGCATGTACGCTGACAGGAAGTTGGTCCCCCTGTCGGACACAACTTCCTTGGGAAATCCCACTCGGGTAAAGATTCCCATTAGGGCTCTTGCCACTACAGGTGCAGTGACTGTCCTCAGAGGTATTGCCTCTGGGTACCTTGTGGCATGATCCACCAGTACCAGGATAAACCTGTGACCAGCTGCTGTCGGTGGATCCAAAGGCCCTACAATGTCGATGCCCACCCTCTCAAAGGGGGTGCTAACGACTGGAAGTGGTTCCAGGGGAGCTTTTAGCTTCACCCCTGTTTTCCCACTGGCCTGGCAGGTTACACAAGTCCTACAGTATGTGTTGGACGCCGCTTTCATCTGAGGCCAGTAAAAGTGGAGAACAAGCCGTGCAAAGGTCTTGTCCTGGCCTAAGTGTCCTGCCAGGGGTATGGCATGAGCCAGTTCCAAAAGAAAGGCTCGGTACTGTTGCGGGACTACCAAGGCCCTCGATGAACCAGGCGAGGGTACCTTGGGTTCACTGTAGAGGAGTCCATCCTCCCAGTAAATATGGTAATGTCCCGTAACATCACCTGCTGCTTGGGCTTCAGCCTGTCGCCTCAGTCCCTCAAGGGTGGGGCACTCCCTCTGCCCCTTACAGAATTCCTCTCTGGTAGGACCTCCCTCCACATGCCACTCCGCAGGGATGGGCAAATCCTCCAGAGAGTCTACTTCCCCCTCCACGGACTCCTGGTCCACCACCGCAGGTGGCCGATCTGTCTCATGGGATGTGGAAGCCGGAGCAGGCTTTCTCTGTCTCCGGGTCTGTCCCTTCTTAGCAGCGGGTTGGGCCATTGTTCCAGGCTCCAACCCAGGCGAACTCCCTCTCCGGGCAGTCGCAGACCGTGTGCTGACACAGGCCCAGTCAGGTGTACCCAGCATCGCAGAATGCGTCCGGTATTCCACCTCTCTCCAAGTATTGTGTTCCATGTCATTCCCCAACAGACAATCGACTGGCACGGCAGGGCTTACGGCAACTCGAAGTGAACCTGCAACCCCCTCCCACTCAAAGGGAACCTCAGCCACTGGATAGTGGCCCATTCTGCCGTCAGCCATCGCGGCGGGGTGGAGTACATTAGGAACAACCTGCTCTGGGGACACCAGCTGACTTCTCACCATAGTCATGCTGGCTCCTGTATCCCTCAGAGCCTCCCCTCTCTGGCCATTGATGGTAACCCATTGCCCATACTTTGTAGTATTTGGGGGCACCTGGATCTTTGGCACCATCTCCCGCTCTCCCAGGGACACTAAGGTGACACCCGCCCACTCACCCCCCTTATCTAAGGGCAACTCCTCCCCGAGCGCTACACTAGCTACTCCCGGTGACTTTCCTCCGGTGGGAGGGGGTGGTCTCTTTGGGCATCTGACATCTCCCTTATAATGTCCAACGCCACCGCATTCAAAACAGTGGGGAACCCTGGGCTGCTGGCTCTGGCCAGGATGAGGGTTCCGGGGCGGGTTTGCCCTAGGGGTGAAACCTGCTCCCTTCCCTTGGAAGTTATTTTGGGGACCTTTAGAGAACTCTTTCTTTTTCTCCCCCCCCTCCTTCTTCTGGGGGGCGCCCTGTCCGGCTTTTTGAGATTCCCCTCCAGTCCCCTTGGTGGACACCCGGGTACTTGTCCAGATGTCCGCCTCCTCTGCAAGCTTCCGGGGATTGGTCAGCTTGCTGTCTACCAGGTGTTGGCGCAGCTCGGGAAAACATTTCTCGAGGAGGTGTTCTCTCAAAAACAGATCATACAGCCCCTCATAATCTTTTACCTCACTGCCCTTGACCCAACCCTCTAAAGCCTTTCTGGCGTAATCAAGGAAGTCCACCCAGTTCTGAGTTCCCATCTTGTGGCTCCCCCTAAACTTCTGTCGGTACCTTTCTGGGGTGAGCCCGAACTTCCTCAATAACGCCAGCTTCATGGTGGGGTAGTTTGTCTGTTCCTCTGGCTCCAGGGCCAACAAAGTGTCCCGACCAGCAGGAGGCATGTACTTGTACAAACTACCCCCCCAGTGCTTCTCCTGCACTCCATGAACCTTCAAAGAAACCTCATAAGCGGCCAGCCACTTAGCAACATCATCCCCCTGACTGAAGCTCGCTATCAGGTCCTTTGGGATATAGGGTTTGGTCTCCCTGGCTGACTCTTTCAGTTCGCTGCCACCATTCCTAACAGGAGAGGACCCCCGCTGTAGACTTTGGAGCTCCAGTTCCTTCAGCCTAAACTCGTGGACCATCCTCCTCTCCTCTCTCTCCTGTTCCAATTTAGCCAGCTCCCACTTTAGCTGTCTTTTCTCCCTCCTATCGGTGAGCTCGGCTTCTGTTAGGCTTTTCCCAGAAATGCTACTGCCCTTTCTGGAATAGGACACTGGTCCGGTGAGCAAGTTTTCCCCCTCATGGCGGAATAACTCCTCCACCCCCCCCTTCTGTGCCCTGGTCAACCTCTTCATCCTCCTCCTTTGTCTCTTGGTGTGCCTCCACCCAGGCCCTAAGGCTAGTCTGGAGCTCCCCCTTCCTTGCACCATGTTTGAAGAAGACCCCCATCTGCTGGCAGAACATTCTCAATTGGGGCACAGAATAGACTTCCAGGTTTTCCACCGCAAACTCCATGGTGAATCTGGCAAACCTGGATACACACCAGAAATTTCAGAGGGGTGAGGGTAACCTAAAACCAACTCCACCCACCACCAGGAATAAATTTAGAAAAAACAAAAAGACTAATTGGGAGGGCCGCAAGGAGAAAACTCCTGGTGTAGGTTGGGTGTATTACGCCAAATTACTAGTAAGTAGCTGCAACCAAGTCCGCAATCCCACCGCTAGGCACCAATATGTTGGAATTAGGTAGCCTGGCCTAGGGCAAGACTAACATTTAGAGGCACAGTGTAAAGGTTGCAGACCACCCAAAAGTAACTTCACGCAATAGCACTCAAAAAGAAAAACACTACACCAAAATTATATGAAAATACGTACTGCTTTATATAAAAATAATATTCTCTGTGTTGTCAAATATAAGTAGCTCACATGTAATTAGCTCAAAACATTTCAAATCACTTTTAGGTTCAGCAGTTACACTTTTTAAATTACTAGCAGATTATCGCTTTTTAAGTTAATAACAGTTACTATATTCCTGAACTCTTATCACACTTTTGCAATAGGATAAACGGTACCTTAGAATCAATAATTACTTTTAAAACTGCTAAACAATTTTATCAATTGAATTCTAAGGTGCAGTACATTTACCAGGTAATCATTAATGACACTTTCAATTTTACCAAAACCACATTAAGCAGGATTAACAGTATACCAGACTTGCAGAGGTAACCCCCTCTGCCACATTTGAACCTTAACTCACTACCCACCTTAATTCACAGAAGAATTAATTAGCCTCCCTCTCCCCTAACTCTTGGCAGTGGAATTATCTAATATGACTTTCATCAGCATTATTTCAAATCAGTTTAGCAGTGTACATTTGCTAGTTCTTTCCACCTTCAATGTCAGATTTCCCCTGTTCCTCAGCTCTCACCTTCTACCAAACGGATGGGGATGCCTGCCACACCTCACAGGACCAGTTTGGGGGTAAGGAAATCTGGTGATTGTCCAATGGAAGTTCTTCCTTTCCACACTAGCGTGAGGAGGGGGGTTAAAAACGGGGAGGCTCCTTCAGACTGAATCCACAGAGCTCTTCCTCAGCACTAATCCCCTATCCCTCCTTACTGGGCAGACTAGGGGCACAGGGGAACTCTCAGCTCAGCTCCCAGTACTGTTAAGATTAACCCCTTGATCCACCTGCCCAGGATCAGCAGGATGAGCTAACTTGGCTAGGACAACAGGACCAAGGAGGGGGCGAACCTTGACAGAGGGCTACTCTTGTAGAGGGAACCACCCTTCAGAATCCTACCCCCACTAGACCTCAGCCTTCACTCTAGCTGCTCCTCACTGACAGACAAAATGGCTGCCCAGCATTCCGCCTTATATAGGCTGCCCTTCAGTGGTCCAGAATGGACCAGAAGGTTCTGGAATGCCCTATGTTAGGCTATGGCCAGGTTCTGTTGGTGACAGTTGGGGCAGTTGGTGGCCACCATTTTAGGTGGTGCCAACTTTCCTGTCAGAACAGGCCTCTGGGCCTGAGGTAAAAGATTATGAGGGGGGGAAGAAAACACCTATCCCCCTGACCAACACCTACAAAAAGTCAGTAGACACAAAAATTAACAAGGGTATGAGGGGCAAAAAGGGGACAAAATAAATAAAAATTAGGAGGGACTTCGCCAAAAAGCCAGACAGGTCTAACACTGGGAATAAAGGAAAGAAGGTGGTGATGAGCGGGTACGTTAATAAGCCGAGGCCCATGGTGTAACAGAGTACGGAGGCGGAGGCGGATTACCTTGGATTAGGGTATGTTTATCGTTGTCTGGGAGGATATGATCACGTTCTGTGTGCCCAGCCGGGCACGGCGTCTACGGGAGCATGCAGGATTCGAAGCAGCAAGCAATGGCTGCTGATATGCGAGGAGCTGTAAGAGCGGGAGAGGCGTTTAATTGGGGATACCAATGGCAAAGGCAGTGCCTGGTATTTAGGATTCAGTATCAATGGCTTACCTCAATGGAGTCTCGTAAAGCCGGTGTGGGGTCTTCCGTTCCTTACAGCATGGTGGCTGGAACAATGTGTAGACCCGGACATGCTGTTTATGTAGGAGCCTCGGCATCCACTTGTGTGAAAATAGACAAGGGACTGCACAGCCAGTGTCTGTGCGCGCGCCGATGTGGGGGCCATTTTGGAAAGGGGCGCTTAGTTGGCAGACATCTTGGAGTGGTGAGAAGGGACTAAGGTGAATATCGCTGAGTGCTCAATTAAAAGGAAATTCGTCGTAGCTGCAGTTGTGCCTATGTGCATAATTCTTTTGGTGTCAGGCAACATTTCTATATATGGTAGTATTTTGTACATATTTACAGTTTTGTTAATACGAAAGCAGTTCATACATTAAGAATAACATTACATTCACAATTTGTCAGTGTCAGTAGAATAGAAACTGGGGTAGCTTTTGTCCGATTTCTATAAAGTTCATATGTTTGGGGCTTAAAGTAGGGTTGTCCAGTCCTCTGTTCTATTGAGCCCATTCCGTATTGAGTCAAGAGGATAATAGATTTGAGTTCCCCTCTATTGAGCAATTGGGCCATATTGCCACCCCTTTGGGGCAATTTCAAGACTTTGAGAACTGTCCAGTGTATGTCGTCCTCGCTGTGATTGGCATCAGAGAAGTGGTCAACAAGGGGCGCATTTGGTGTCCTGCAACGGATGCAGCTTCTGTGTTGACAGATCCTGGTCTTGACTCTTTGCGTTGTTTGTCCGATATATATTTTCTGACATGGACAATGGATAAGATAGATCACATTGGATGTGTTGCAGTTGAAGAATGATTGACAATGCATTGTAGTGTTGTTAAACGTGAAGCTTTTACCCTCAATTGTGAACAAACAAACATTGCAACCCCCACATTTAGAGTGCCCAATGATGGGGGGCAGACCCCAGACTGCATGAAGAGTAGTAGCGTTAGGAGTGACAGGTAATGCAGCTCTAACCAGGTGGTCCTTCAAGTTTCTACTCTTTCTAAATGCGAATAGAGGTTTGTCAATGTTCAGACTGCCTGCATTCACAATCACAATGGGCCAATGGTGCAATATCATTTTCCTCAACTTGTTAGAAACAGGGGAGAAGGTTGTTCTATCGCATTTCTAGATCTGACTATTTTTCATTCTGATGGCGAGCTACTAACACGCCTGTATCGAAAACCCACTGAGCGTAATACCCTCCTTAACTACACCAGCAATCACCCTAGGGCTCTAAGGGACTCTCTGCCGTATTCTCAATTTCTGAGAATTAGGAGAAATTGTTCATGTAAGGGGGACTACTTCAGAGAGGCAACAGTTCTTGCCTCAAGACTAAAGGACCGGGGATACCCCAAAAGAATTGTGAAAAATGCGTCTAAACGAGCCTGGTATTGTCCCAGAGAAGTCTTGCTGACCCCAAAACCAAAAAAAGAATTGCAAAGAATTGCATGCGTCACAACCTTCTCCCCTTCTCTTCCGTTCCTTACAGCCACCATGCTGTAAGGAACGGAAGACCCCACGCCGGCTTTACGAGACTCCATTGGGGTAAGCAATTGATACTGAATCCTAAATACCAGGCACTGCCTTTGCCATCGGTATCCCCAATTAAACACCCTCTCCCGCTCCCACAGCTCCTCGCATATCAGCAGCCATTGCTTGCTGCTTCGAATCCTGCGTGCTCCCGTAGACGCCGTGCCCGGCTGGGCACACAGAACGTGATCGTATCTTTCCAGACAACGATCAACATACCCTAATCCAAGGTAATCCCCCTCCGCCTCCGTACTCTGTTACACAAGGGGCCTCGGCTTATTAACGTAGCCGCTCATCACCACCTTCTTTCCTTTATTCCCAGGTGATCCAATACCTCACCACGTGCCATGTTATCTAGGCTTGTTACACCACGAGCCCACCCATAAGGTCAGCCTTAACTCTTAATGAGTGCGCCGGCAACACCTTCACTGCGCCGACCGCAACTCACCGCCCATTCCGTCCGCATTAGATGGCACCCCACTCCATCCATTAATTACACCAACACGATCCTTGTAAATCCCACACTTGCGCCGCCACCCTTAAACGCTCACTGGAACCTTGACGCACTCCGCCCCGCGTGCCACTTTTTCTTAAAGAAAAATTTGTCGCAGTAAAACACCGAACATTCCTAGGCACGACGTTCGGAGTCAACAGTGCATGTAATATCGTTGACCAGTTTTTAATATGCGCATGATACGCGATAGTATGATTTTGCCAAACTCTCACTGCGCCGTCCGTCCTTGACCATCTTCACTTAGACATCGTTTCACAGCCCTCCTTATGAACCTTGTAATTAATGTCACCTCAGTTCCTAAAGCTTTCACCACGCTTGGCCATTGATGCATTCGCAATCATTTGCTACTGCATGTGTCAACTTTTCACAAATTACCTATGAAATCACTTTCTTAGTCACAGACCATACATATGGTCCCCACAACTTGTAATGATGTTGACATGCAACCTCAAATCATAATGGGGTACCTTATTATGTTTTCTTCTCCCCCTTTTTTCCTGTTTTAATCCCACAGGCGTCTAAATCAAATCAGGCAATTGTTTATTGTTTACTCTTGAGAATGATCCCATTGCATTAGGAGCTAGGGATCGAAACGTCGACTTTTCAATTAGTACCGCAATTTATCCACTGTGTAAACTGTATTGTGGTAACTGCTGGTTTGAGCTTACTTAAGATTGTATTGTATTGTAAGCCACCACTTGCTCCAACGTTTTTGCCTGCTACTTTGTTTTCTTCTAATTTTTCATTTTTCTTCTTGTAAGCTCGGTACAGGATTGTGCCCGCGTTTCACCCTCTTTGTTGCATCCACTTTGTTTAATTCCTTTTGCATCTGCTCTAAATAAATGTTCCTCTGTCCGGCTGGACATTGGTAGACTATCCATAGTTCTTATGGAAGTCTATGTTGAAATGTTTTCATTATCTTTCTTCAAGCTAAGGACCTTTGTTCTTTAAAATAAACTATTTCAAGGGTGGCATCACTATGAGCCAATGCCAAAAATGAACAGTCGGGGGAAGTAGCTATGACACTGGCACTACAGGGATCAACCAAACATTTCACCTCTTGTGTGCAGTAGATCAGTGTGCCCGCACAAAAACGGTATCTGGGACGAAATCATGACTTTCCAACTTTAGTGATTCTCAAAAGGCATTTAGGAGAAGTGAAGTCAGTGTACCTAACTGTACTACTCCTAAATGCCATTTGTGAACAGCGGAAATTGTAAAATCATGACTTACTCTCAGATTACTTTTGTAACTCAGGCCCACTGTTCGGCCATATGCTATTCACAGTGGACCCGCAAAAAGACTACTTCCTGCATGTCCCGGGGGTTGAGCCTCCATGCACAGGATGAAGCTGACACACTTGCACTACGTTGCAAGTGTGCCAAGCTCTGTGCATTGTAGATGGACTCTGCGCCCGGAGCATGTGAGATGCAGGGGTTCAACGGAATCTTTGGTACCCGGCGCATACATCCATCTCCATGATGGATAAATGTTGCAAATGCAATATCAACTCAAGGCCATGTCCCTATGTGGTGTTGTAAATGGGCAATAATGTGCTTCCCAACTCCCTGATTCACACTTAAGATGTTGAACTTCACAAACGAATGTCTCTAGACTAGGCCCTTAATCCTACTTGCTACCCTGTAATCCAGGCAAGTTTACTGTGCTCACATCTAAGGTATCCTGACACAATCCATCCTGCCAAGCAACATGTCATGACCACACTTACACATTCAGCGGATTGTCCAGTGATGGTATGAGTTGCATACGTGGTAAAAAGCCACACTCCACCACATCACCCCTGACATAAGTGCAAACAGAATTCAAAAGTAGTAACCATTTATTATTGAAGTACAAAAATTAACTACCCTAAACTAACACTAATCATTACTACAACTAATATAAACTGAACTAACTAGAAAAAAGTGGTCAATTACCTAAACTATCTACCCTAACTAATCCTAAACATGCAACAACATATCTAAGACATGAACCCCCCCTTCCACCCTGAAGGTATCATGAGACAGGACAAAGACATCTAAGCTATACATAAACTAACTACACAGTTAACCTACACAAAGATATATATTTTTCTTTTAAAAAAATTATTAAACAACAAAGACATTAACCCCCCACCCAAGGGATAAGGAAATGTATCCCCAAATACTATATAATAATAAATATCTAATCTACCTTATAATCTAACACTAATTATACCTACACTACAACTACACTGCCTAACACTTAACATACGTACCTAACACTATCTAAAATACAAGAGAAAACATTGGGGAAAAGAAGAAGAGGGGGATGGGGTTCAACATGTCTAGTCTTCATGGGAGACCCAGGGCTGCCTTAATGTCCATCAGGTGCCTGTCATGCTCTGCCCTTTCCCTCCGTAGTTCTGCCAGTATCACATTATTGTCCATCAATGTTCTTTGGTCCCGCACAGTGAATGGCACAACCTGATCAGCAGGTGCAGGTGGCATTGTCCCTTGGGTGTGTGGTGTTGGGGGGGAATGGGTAACTTCCTGTCCGCCCTAGGACCCACGACTGACAAGTGAGGGGCCTGGGATGGCCTGTGTGCCACTCTTACGCCCACATCCTACATCTTCAGACACCGACTTCCAACTCCCAGCTGCCCGGTCGTCGTGGTACCTCTGTGCCATGTTGCGGTAACATTTAACAACCTTCTTTATGTGGAGGTACCGGTCCATCCTCACCTGGAAGGTTCGGAACTCCTCTGGCGTCATGTTGTCTGTGAAATAGGAGAAATGACAAAATGTGGTTCCTTAAAACTATGTCAATCATCTCCATTCAAATCTAAAACACAAAGTCACTGAAACATGGGAGCCTACACTATAGCATGTTAAATGTTGAATACAAGATCAGTGACTACATGCTGGAGAGACTGACATGACAGTGCATGGCATGGGACATGTACTGCCACAACCAAATGAGACTGTTGGTGTCAAATGGTGGTGCTCTGACATAACCTGACTGAGGGTGACTTGTACAAGGAATCGGAGGAGGGAGGCATTATCCCTTCATGTGTAGTGTCACCTTCATCCTCTCCTGTAACACAGTGCTGCATCATATGTGCAATGTTTATGTGCAGCCCTGCATGTCCCCCAGCGACTGTGTGCAGTTCATAAAGTCTGCGCAAACTTACGTACTCTTGCACAAGAGTGCAAGGGTGTCTGTGTGAGGGGGGGTTGCTTAATGTGTAGGAAGGTTACCCTACCTGCACAGGAGCAATCCTGGAACAGCCCTACTCACACTTTCATCTGTGCTGCATCATGCAGCACACATGGAACACGTCAGGTGGCTGAACACTTACTTGTACATGAGGCGCTGGCCCTCTCTCCAGCACTACTTCACAATAGGTGTTGCATTGCTGCAGAGAGGGGGATATATCGTTTCCCCAAATTTGTCAACCATGCATGTCTCGTTTCCACTATGATCACTCCGTAGAAAATTTAACTATGCAGGCCCCTACAACGCAAACTGTTACAATGCATTCCCCATTTTAATGGCACTCTGGAGTCATAATGGTTATTGTGTTGTAATGGGTAATGCTTTCTCACAGATAGCGTTGTAGAGCCCTGCATTGTAAAATATATGGCACAGCAATAAATGCAGAGCTAAAGCATGCGATGTAAATGCATCCAGAGTAATGTCACCAATTCTCGTGCACCTGAGCCTGAGTCGATCAGGGAATGACCCCAAGGACAATATCATTGCAGTGGCCAAACATGCCAAAGAGAGTCATAGGGCCATCTTTGCTATGTGTTTGGGAAACATGCCATTCGCTCAAAGCTACACACTGCTACTACAGTGAATCTGGTATGCATCATACCCACAAAATCACAATGCTGACAGGTGACTGAGCATGCACGGCCTGAAAACCACTGCCCCCTTGTGCATGATCGGGCCCACTTGCACAGTCATCTTAGTCAGGGATGTACATGCATTCCATCTCTGCTCACACTCATCAGCAACACCACTTACATGTCATCTCTCCTTTCTGTCCGCTCTGTAATCCACATGCATGTTCTGTTGTGACAGAACCCATAGATACACTTTGTATGTGTATTACTGACTGGGGATGTGCAAAGTTACATCTGGAAGACAAATGCATTAATCTAGCTTCACTTACAGATTTGTACAGACTTCTGACTTCCACACCACATCATCACACTGTAGTCAAGGTACATGTGATACATACCCATACTGCATACTACAACATCTATAATTTGACCCTGACATTCATGAAATTGCACTATGCCATTATATGGTGGCCGAACTCACCAGTGGTGTGTGGGTCCTTGAAGCTGTCGATATCCCCCTGTGTAATGAGAGGTCGTCCAGCTGTAAGACATGAAAAGCAATGTGTGTTGGTATCAGACGTAAACTCACACAAGTCATATTCATCATACAAATCATCACCATAACGGACAACGCTCCCTAACTGTACTGTTGCATTTCATGTTGGCTACATGATTGGGTCTACTTTGCCTGCCAGTCACACAAGACCTGTGAATGCTGAGTTGGCCAAACAGGACAATGATGCTGGCAAACCTGTACAAACTAGTTGTGTGACACATCCACAAGGCCCCATTTGTACAAGCAGCATGATGTAACACATGCTCTGTGTACAATAGCATTGCTGCAGATCGCTCAAGGCTGTTTCACAGAATTTGGAGGTGTATGATACTCTGGAGTTGTCCTATTTCCGTTGATCAATGGTTCATATCTTTTGCACTTCATTTTGTGCAGCACACAGGTCCCAGAAAAAATCCATTGGATTGTTTATGTGCAGTCACCCTTCCTGTACAAAAATAATCTTTGTCATGCATGCAGTATTGTGCAAGATGGCCAGCCTTGGCACTACAATGCTAAGTGTTGCACCAGCACAGTAGGTAACTCAAACCTGCACCCTATGCTTGTCAATATGAAGCAGCGTTGTGTTGCTGATGTGCCAACGTTAGGCATGAACGCATGACGTCTCCCGCCTCACTCTGCCACATTTTTGCACTTGGACACCAGTGTGTCCCACACAGCATTTTTGGGTTTTCGTTACAGTGTCAATATTTAAATTACGAGGTTGAACTTATGAAACTGTAGGCCGACGATGACTCTCAGGTGGTCCAACAGGTCACGCTCATGGCCCAGGCAATCCAGCCAGCGGTGCTTCCATTGGTGCACAGTCTGGACAACACCAAAGACACGCTGCATCTGCATCTGCACACGCTCCCATCTGACCTTCCGCACACTGGCGCCATATCCAGAGAGGATATGGCCTCCCCTCTCCACCATCAAGGGCAGGTAAAACTTGATGATCGAGATTAAGCCCCCCAATGCCCCCTCTGACATCCTGCTCTCCCTGCCCACACCCACCATCTCCATGCACACACCTAAACCCACTGCCAAAAGGAAAGAAACACAATATAATAGACCCAACAACTACAAACAAAGTTAACTACCCCAAGACAAACACCTGACAATATTGAGGACAAGAGACAAAAGACCATGTAAAAACAAGTACACCACACTTCAAAGAGAGACTATTGTCGGGACTAAGCATGAGCGAATTTTGCGGATCTCGCGTTCGCGAATTTTGCGGATTTGCGGATTCGCAATCCGCAAAATCCGCGAATTCCCGCGAATTTGCGGATTTTTTTTTTTTGTGTTCGCCCGTGTTTCTGCCAGTTCGCGAGGGTTTTGTACACTTTCGCAAATTGCGAACTTACCTGTCGGGTCGCAAGTTTCGCGAACTTGTTGTTTCTACATGTCCAGCCTGTTTGGGACACTCTTCTTCATCACTGCCACTCTCTGTCACCACTGCCACTCTCTGGCTACTCATGCCACCCTCTGGCCCACCCATGCCACCCTCTGTTTCATCACCACACCCTCTGGTTGTCCAGTGTACATTATTTTCGGCAAAGCAAAGCACACCTTCCCTGCCTCAAGTGACCTGAATTAATTTGGGGCTGATTAATGTGTCACAGAATATTTTTTTAGCTGGCACCTGCTTCCTTAGTGCGCCCTGATTAGTGATCTTTTGCACTTGCTAAGTGCTTTCATTGTTGCAAAATTAGTTACAACACCTGCCCTGCCCCAACTGACAATAATGAATTAGGGGCTGATTAATGGATTTTAACTTCCAGCCTGGCTCCTGCTTGTCTCCCTTAGCTGTAATTCAGGACATTTGTGGCATATGTGTAACTATTCTGAGGTTCAGAGCAGGGTCACATAATAGTTTCAACTGGCAACTGAACTCTGGAGGGGCCCCTCAGGAAGCACTACAGGAAATGGCTACTAATGATGAGCCTGAACTTTTGAACCTGGTAAGTAGTTACTTTCAGTTTTGCTAAGATCGTATTTCTGCAATTTTGCACTTATTCGCGGGGCGCGAACTCACGCGAACAGTGCGAGCAGAGCGAGCAAAATCCGCTGCTCGCGGATTTGCGGATTTTGCGGGAAATTCGCAAATCTCGCGGATTGCGGATTTCCCGAAAATCCGCAAAATCCGCGAGCGGAACGGATTTTCCGCCCATGCCTAGTCGGGACACAGGACACAGCAACTGTCAGGACTGGCCAATCCACTGTGACAAAATCATCAAGAAGCCTAAAGTACCTCCCTACTGTCTATTTAATTCAGCATAATCGCTGTTTTAATCCAGGTTATTACCATTCACTCCGAGGTTCTTCACTCCTTCATAAGAAGCAGTTGATTCATTTGCGGCAATTTTCCAAGATGGCCGCTCGGCGCCACTGTCAGGTTGCCGGTCTAGTGTTCTAGAGATTTCAGTGCACAGCTGTGTTCGCGCTACTCTGCGAAACGAGCTGTGCACTTCAACTGGATTTCCTCAGGAAACAGTTGTGTTTTTTCAGCTGCGTTTTCTTGGCGAGTCATTTGGTCCGTGAGTACAATTAGGAAGTTCGCTTGCCGCTTGTCGGTGAGAAGAATTGCTGAGAAGTCTTTTTACCGCGGTTGCTGTGAGTTATTATGATTTTTGATTCCTGAGTTGAGTTTGGTGAGAAGTCGAGTAAAAGGCAAGTTTTGCTAGGTATATAGAACATGAAGGTGCACAGTTTCTTTTAGTCTCAATACAGAGCAGTATTTAGTGGAGATAAGAGCCTGTATTAAGGACTTTTGACAGGAATTGGAACTATTTCCTTATTTCAGCAAGAGACTTTAGTAAATAAGGACAGGAGCTATTATCAAAGGTCACAAGCATAATATTCTGGAACTCAGCACAAGACCTTTAGCAGTTAGTTCAAATGAATAATTTTTACACTTATTCATCAAGTAGGTGTATTTATGTATATATATATTCACAGAAAAAAACCATAGGTTTTACACACGTTATAGTTAGGAAGTAGCATTTAAAAAACCTATGAAATTCACGGAAAAAACCATAGGTTTGACACATGTTATAGTTAGCTGGAAATTTTACTGACATAAAACCAATGAAATTCCACGTTATAGTTAGTTGGACTCACTATAACTTGCGCGTGCAATGCACTGCTGATGACGTCACATATTACATCACTCATGACATGGTCAGTGACATCACTTATGACATCACTGATGACACCATCCTTGTGACATAGTGACAGACCTCCTTTCACTGTAATGTAACCCTTGAAACACATATTCAAAAATAGAAACTGAAATTTAAAAAAAAATACAGATACCCATATCAGTTACAACAAGTAATTCAGTAATTCCACCATCTATATACACATCCACTCATACATATACTCACTCATCATATGAAGTGATACACCTATACATCCTGTTACACACCGACAATCATCGAAAAGTTACTCACACACATACTCACACGTGCAAATAAACTATTGAACATCCATTTATTTGAATATAGAGTTATACACACACTTCCACCTTACTTCTATTGAAAATTACACATATTTATTCTCTTAAACAATCACTTATGGAAACACATACTTATTTAAACAGGAACTCTTTCAATCTCTTACTCTCACATATACTCACTTATATACATCAATATTCACATATACTAGATTAAAACATATGTCGTTACTGATAAAGACACTAGTGAGACAGTCATTCACTCACTAACAAACACATATACACACTCAAACCACCCATACAGTCCTGCACATATGCTGTCTTCAAAACACATACAAACAGAGAGTCAGTGACTCATGCATCTATGTGCCAAGTAATACCCCCACCAAACCATATAGACACTCATACTGATACTAAGAGAAACATCTAATAACCCATATACATACGCATGTAGCTACTTACCAACACATGTAGCCACTTATACACAAAGTGAAACACTAATATATATATTTAAATATTTAAACATTACTCACTAATATTTATTTTTCAGAAAGACACATATTCACTGGATGGTGTCATCAGTGATGTCATGAGTGATGTCACTGACCATGTCATGAGTGATGTAATATGTGACGTCATCAGCAGTGCATTGCACGCGCAAGTTATAGTGAGTCCAACTAACTATAACTTGGAATTTCATTGGTTTTATGTCAGTAAAATTTCCAGCTAACTATAACATGTGTCAAACCTATGGTTTTTTCCGTGAATTTCATAGGTTTTTTAAATGCTACTTCCTAACTATAACGTGTGTAAAACCTATGGTTTTTTCTGTGAATTTCATTGGTTTTTAAAATGCTAATTCAGAAAAATGTCGTGTATGCAACCTATACTTTTGGCAATAAAGGTCTGGCAATATTTTTTTCGAAAACAAGCCGTTTTCTTCACTGTTCAAGTGGCATAGAGACTCCTTGTAAAGCAATACAGAATTCGAAAGTCTGTACCTTGCCTTTTTTTAAACACATTAAAATTTGTCTGTAAATAAAAATAGCCTTACTAAACTTTCGTGCGCGACCCGGTGTGCGCACTCTCGGCAACAGTTCTCAATAAAATGGATATCGCATTTCCAGGCTTTCGTGCGCGACCGAGTGCGCGCACCGGCCTATATATTTCGTAAAAACCTTGCGATTTGAACTTATTGAATTTCTACATACACCCCTCAAAGAACTTATAGTACGTCAAAGAGACTGTACCTAGACTTCTTTTTTATTCTTATGAAACTTTTCAGTAAATGGAGCCGAATGTCTTTTTAAACTTTCGTGCGTTACCGGATGTACACACCTTGGTATTTTTTTAGAAATATAAAACGTTTCATACTTTAACAATTGTGTGCTTAAATCCAGCTGAGAAGATATACAAAATCAGGATGGTAGTTGGTTCAACCCGGACCGTTTATTAGAGGTAGATCGTCCGACTCCACCGGAGGACACCCCTAATAAAAAGGACATATATATAAAATGCGGACTAGCCGCTGTATCGTGCTAGCAAACTATAACATATAAATCGTTAGAAAAAACAAAAGGAATCGAGCAAAATCAGTAGGCCACTGATGAGATCTTTTTTTGACCTCGCTAAAATAGAAAAATTAGGAACAACCCCTCATGAGAAATATGAAACTAGTGAGAGAAACCGAGCTCGACGCCATGATGGCTGCAAGACAGCTCGGCTCCGCCGCCCACCCCACCCAAAATAACGACAAATATTATAAAGATACACAACACACCAGCAAAGTAACAGGGTAAAACGTTTTATTAAATAACTATTTACATGGCAGCCTACTGCAACATGAAAACAACACTTTCAATTGGTTCTTAATAGTTTCAATTCTGGAATTTACACGCAGCACTCCACCCACTTCCCTCACTATCTTTTCTACTCTCAAGAGAGAACAACGTCCTACATCTTTCGGAAGACTTTGGTGAAATGGCTACCGTATCTCATTCATCTTCCGAATCTGACCAAAATGATCGACTACCTTTAATAAGAAAAAATAAATCTTTCATCTGGCAATTTTTCACTTATCCTGAAGATCAAAAGAAAGTGAATGCACCAAAAGTAACCTGCACAATATGTGACTTGGTTCTCTCAAGAAGAAATCCAGCAAAAAAATATTCCTTTTCCATACATACCATGGTGCGGCATGTCAAACAAGTGCACCCCCTGCAATTTGCAGAGGCAACGACAAGAGCCCTGGCCACGCTATTACCATTAGAGGTGGCCAGCACATCTTCTGATCGACGACCTGTATCTCCATCGAGTGCAGAGATGGACTTCAGATATTTAACTATATATGGTCTATAACCTATGGTTTTTTCAGTGATTTTCTTTGGTTTTTTAATAGCAAATATCAAAAGCTTTTTTGTGGAAAATGACTAAAATTAGGTATACATAAGCAGCGTTCATTTATGTTCACCACAGCCATTGTTAAAAGTAAAGTGAAAGTCGCGAAACAGTGGCCACGCCATCTAGTCCCTTTTAGGCCCCATCATGCACGTAAGTAACAGCCATTTTCTGTGTCATGGCCTCTCTGCCCACTGCCAATAGCCTATGATTGTTCGAAATTGGTTCTCTTTGGGTCATTCTCTGTTCACAAATAAGCATAAAGTCGCAATACTCTGTTTAGTTTTTGCAGATAGTGAAGGATAGGTAGTGCACACTTTTGTCCCCATTGTAACCCGTCATGCCTATCTCTGCCCCGTTTGTTGGTAGTTGGTTCAACCCGGACCGTTTATTAGAGGTAGATCGTCCGACTCCACCGGAGGACCCCCCCTAATAAAAAGGACATATATATAAAATGCGGACTATCCGCTGTATCGTGCTAGCAAACTATAACATATAAATCGTTAGAAAAAACATGAAACTAGAGAGAGGAACCGACCTCGACGCCATGATGGCTGCAAGACAGCTCGGCTCCGCCGCCCACCCCGCCCAAAATAACGACAAACACTATGCAAATATTATAAATATATACAACACACCAGCAAAGTAACAGGATAAAACGTTTTATTAAATAACTATTTACATGGCAGCCTACTGCAACATGAAAACAACACTTCTAATTGCTTCTTAGTAGTTTCAATTCTGAAATTGAACACCCAGTACATCCAGAGGTCATGTCCGACAAGTTGTGTGGGGGGATGCCTTGCTAATGCCGCCACCCCCACCACCTTCTGTAGGAAGGACTCTGGATATCCTTGGTCCCTGAGAGGCTTCGATGTCCCTGCCTTGCACAAATGTCATAAGTTCTGGATGTTGAGAGCCATACTTCAGGGTCCGACAAGTTGTGTGGGGGGATGCCTTGCTAATGCCGCCACCCCCACCACCTTCTGTAGGAAGGACTCTGGATATACTTGGTCCCTGAGAGGCTTCGATGTCCCTGCCTTGCACAAATGTCATAAGTTCTGAATGTTGAGTGCCATACTTCAGGGTCCAAGAAACGCGGACTCGGAGGGGGCGCTTGGATCCTGCCCCCTCCCCAAGTCTTGTTCCCCTGGAATGGCCTGAGATCGCCCCCGACATAGGCGGCCGGCTCCCGGGGTCAGGCGGAACTTCTTGCCTTTTGATGCCTCTTCCATTCTGGACCTTGTCCCACAATCCGTTTGACCTGAAGACACGTTCTGCGGTGCCCTGGTCCGACCATCACATATACCTGCGCCAGGAGACGGCGTGGGGTGCACTGGAAGGGAGAGGCGGCGTGAACGAGCCTCTCCCACCTCACCAGGTGGAGGTTTCTTAGCTACACCCCAGCCCTTCACTCGGCCAGCTGAGTTCCGCCTGCTCCTGCGGCACAGTGCCTCGCTCGGCCAGCTGAATTACGCCTGCTCTTGCTATTACACCGTCTCACCCGCCATCCGGCTGAATTGCACCCACTCTTCCGATACAGCGACAGGCGGCTGCCACGGAGCTCAGGAAATGGCGGTCGGCTCCACAGACTTGGGCCTGGCCTGCAAGGATGGCTCTGGGCAACCCTGGAACTCGGACGCTTGACTGCTAGGGCATGAGCCCCATTCCCAAAAGCGTCCCCTCAGCCTTGAAGACTCTACAAGAGTCACCGAGGCCCCCGACTCCTGCAGACTTCCGGTGGGGAGCGACTGCCATGATTGCTCGCGGAATGGCCACGACGTAGCCACGGGGTGCTCTCATGCTGACGCCAGCTTCAGTCTGAAACATCCAGAAACACTGTAGACTACCAATTCGATCAGTTCCGGTGGAGCCCCAACGACGTATCGCGTTGTTGCGTAATCCGTCATATGACGCGCCGCGTTAGCGCACCCGGAAGTGCTCCGGTGCGCGAGGCGCAGCTTCCCGGAAGCAATGCGGAGCGCGTAACGTAAGCATTTACATTTCAGTTGGTTCTCCCTCACAATATTTTCAATGTCACATAAAAGTCACCCATCACCCACTGCCATCTCTGGCTGTTTCCATGGTAACACCTCATTCTGCACCTGGCTGAAGGCACAGGTCAAAAGTTCATATCTCAACGTTCTACAGCAAAGTAACAACACTGTTTTCCCTCCAGAAACACCTGCCAATCCACAGCTCTGTTACATGTCTTTTTTTTTCACACCCAATAGTACTTTTCGTTTAACATAAACATTAACATGCAACGTACTGTTCAATCTCCACTTCTTACAATCAACCAATCATTTTTATTTTTTAAACCACACCCAGCCTCTTCCTTTTTCTTTATTTAGAATTTCAACTTCTAACTACCATTCCACTTCCAGAACCGATCGGAGGACGACTACAAATCCCTTGAAAATGAAGGTCTGGCTAATAGGACACAGTTATATTCACTGGAGTGAAAAATATGCAGTAAGCAGACGAATTTGCAACCTCAGCTTACCAAATGTACACATAACATGGATTTCCAAAAGAGGATTGAAATGTCACCAATTGATTCCATTGGTGAAAACTTTTATGCATCTCCCAGAACCAGACCTTATAATTGTGCACTGTGGTGGGAACGATCTAGGCACAATCACTGGGGTAGGTCTGGAAATGCTTCTAAAAGACACCTTTCGACAATTGATGACACTTTTTCCTCGATCTGCCTTGGTATATTCCAATATATGCCAAAGACAGAAATGGAATTGGTCCAATCACCATTGTGCACAATTTGAGAAAGCAAGGAGACATGTAAATAAATCTGTTTCTGCGTTCCTCAGAGATTATAGCATGGGTTCTATTTACCACAACAACTTGCGATACCACATGCAAGACGTCTATAGGAGAGACGGTGTTCATTTCACGAATGAGGGAAACAGAATCTTCCTCTGCAACATCAGGCTCTGCATCGGTACTTACTTATAAATGCAGAAAACACTCAATTAACACAATGGCTCTTTTCAGAGCCACCTTATATCTAAGCACTCAAACTTCTGATTTATCTCCATTTTCACACTCTTGTAAAAAGGTGTGCGCGACCGAGTGCGCGCACCACGCAACTTTAACAAAAAAATATATATATATATTTTCGCCTTTAAGGGCCTTACTGCACACCCTGAGAAAACCTACGCAGCAAAACAATCTCTACCTTCTCCCCTTTCCATATTCCAACGCTTTGAAATCAACAATATATTTACTCGCAATGACAAAATGGCGGTCAACACTTCCTGATTTCCTTCGAATCGAACGTTAACAGACATCACGCAGCAAAATTCCGCTCGCGCACGCAGCCGTTTGGGTGCGCGCACGTGTGCGCGCGTATAGATATATAATTGACTTTAACTTTAATTTCCTCAGCAACTACTGAACGGATATATATATATATATTCGGCATAGATCTCCCTCCAAAGAAAGAGCAGGAACCCTCAGACATCCGGACTAGATGTAAGGATACTTACCACCTTTAGTGAAGTCCTTTTCTTCGACATTGGAAACTCTTCTTCAGTTGTAGAACGGTCTACCTAGGATACAGAAAAGAAAGGATTACTCCTTCTAAAATAATAAAAGGTAATACGAAGGTACAAGAACATAGATATATTCATTCCAACTAGAGAGAGGAAATATCAGAAATAACACTGTATTAATTTTCTGTAGCTCTGCTTCTTCAGTGGAACATCACTTAGCAGACACGTTTCAAAACACAATTCAAGAGAGAAGTTAACCACTAAGCTGAGACAGGTATAATTCCTAAACAGTATGAGTATAGTGCAGGATTGTTAAAGTGGAAATTGCTAGAGTTTCTTGTCTTTTTAGGAAGAAAATATAAGAACATTGGCTGTAAGGTCCAGCAAGAAGAAGACGTGGCTTATCTCTCATTTAATTCTCACTCCCCTTTCCCCCTCTTTGCTAACAGGGTCTATATGAGCTTGGTATCTTAGTTTGGGAATTGTGGAATCAGCATCGGCTCCTGCGGAAGCAAGAAGTTCTGGAAGACAGGTACTTGACAGATTGAAGTGCCCTCCTAAATTCTTCCGCTTGAGCAGGATTGCAGAGGGAATAGATTTTAAGACTCTAGCCTCGGTATTAGATGGGATTCAGACACAATTAAGTGATGCCATGTTAGAGAACAAGTCCCTTAGGGAAGAGGTTATGAGGTCTAGTCAAGAGACTCAGTTTTTGCGCCAAAGATTAGAAGAGATTTCTGCTAGTTCTGCTCTTGGGTCGAAGGAAAGTAAGTCGCAGTCTTTTGATCCGGCCCCTTCAGCAGCTGAATTAACCACACAGGTCATTCATGCCATGTCTCCCACTATACCATTAGCATCTCCCGAGAGGTTTAGTGGGGATCCACAAAAGGCCCAAACCTTTCTCACGCAATGTTCTTTACATTTCTTCTGCAAGCCAATTATTTTTAAGGAGGATCAGTCCAAGGTGGCTTTCATATTGTCTTTCCTGAGTAGTGACTCAGCAGCTTGGTCGATGCCATTGGTCAATAACAACGATCCTGTTTTGTACGATTTTGACGAGTTAAAAAAATTATTTTTGAGAATCTTTGATCGAAGATCTATGTCGCAAACCACGGATAACGAATTGTTGGATTTAAAACGGAAACAGAGACTTGGTTGCATACTTGGCACAATATAATAAATTGATTGTCGAAACCAATTGGCCTGAAGCCAAAAGAGCTTAAATTTTTTATCCAGGTCTTAAGGACGAGCTCAAGGATGGGTTAGCACAGATTCCTAAGCGACCAACTGAAGTTTCTGAATTAATCGATTTAGTTCTCTAAATTGATCAGCGCCAGAGCGAGAGGAAGAGTGAGCGGCGTAGGGAGGTAAAATACTTCCCTCCTCGTTTTGACCGAATCAAATATGAAAACTCTAAGACCAAAGCAACATCTTCGGAAGATGAACCAATGCAGATTAGTTCAGTACGTGGTCCTCTTTCAAAAGAAGAAAGAGAGAGAAGACAAAATGGCAAATTATGCATGTACTGTGGAGAATCAGGTAATTTTGTGAAGGAATGTTCTAAGAAACCAAAGAATAACTCACCTTTAAAAGACAGGTTCCACCAGTAAAAGGAGTTGCTCTGGTGGAAGCTAAGGAAAAGTCAACTCCCGATCCTCAGTTAATTGCAAATACCTTGCAATCTTCGGCTCCTCTTTTGATTGTGGCAAGTTCAATTGCGATTGGGGGAACCAAATTCGATGACATTTCCATTATGATTGATTCCGGAGCCACAGGAAATTTTTGTGACATTGACTTTGCAAAGCAGTTGGGGATGGCATTCGTCAAGAAGGAGAGACCAGAAGCGGTCTGAGCGGTTGATGGAACTAATCTGTCATCCGGTCCAATTATACACAACACAGAGGTGACTAGATTAACTGGGCCTGGTGATCATGTGAGCATTTTAAGATTCAGTCTCATTGATGCACCCCAATTTCAGCTTATTTTGCGGTTGCCTTGGCTCACCGAGCATAATCCAAGGATCGATTGGTCTAAAAGAACCATAGAAATGAGTTCAGAGTACTGTCAGCGTCATTCTCACAATGTGAGGGCTGAGAATATTGCAGTGTCATCATCTCAGTACCTGGCTTGTCAAGCTAAATCGATTTGTGTAATGGAAACCCAGGAGATTCCAAGGGAATATTTGGATTTAGCAGCAATTTTTGATGAAAAAGAGGCTAATAAATTGACTCCGCATCGTGATTACGATTGCAAAATAGATTTGGAACCTGGTTCCTCTTTTCCCTGCAGTCGCATATATGCCCTCTCGGAAAAAGAAAATCAACATCTCAAGGAATATTTGGAGCAATACCTGACTAATGGTTTTATCCGTTCCTCCCAGTCACCAGTATCCTCCCCTCTTTTTTTTATTCCCAAGAAGGACGGGAGTTTAGGAACCTGCATAGATTATGAGAGTCTTAAATGCTGTTACCAAAAAGAATAGATACCCGTTGCCTTTAATTTCTGAGCTGTTAGATCAGGTAAAAGGGGCGAGAGTCTATACCAAGCTAGACCTGAGAGGGGCTTACCATCTAGTCCGGGTGTCTGAGGGTGAGGAATGGAAAACCGCAGTTCGAACCAGATTGGGCTTATTTGAGTATCAAGTGATGCCCTTTGGTTTATGCAACGCCCCTGCTGCCTTCCAGCATTTTGTAAACGATGTCCTGAGAGAGTATTTGGATCATTTTGCAGTCGTCTATATAGATGACATTCTCATTTTTTCTGAAAATATGCAGTAACATATTCGACATGTGCGCACAATCTTGAAGAAGCTTTTGGAACATCAATTATTTGTGAAATTGGAAAAGTGTTCGTTCAATTCTAGTCAAGTTGAATTTTTGGGTTTTGTTCTATCACCTGACTGAGTTTCTATGGATGAAACTAAAGTAAAGACCATCAAAGAATGGCCTTCTCCTCAAAATGTAAAACAAATACACAGCTTCATTGGGTTTGCCAATTTCTATCGACGATTTATTGAAAATGTTTCTGAGAAGGTGTCTCCTTTGACTCGGCTCTTGAAGAAGGGAGCAAAATTCGATTGGTCGGTTGAAACAGAAAGAGCCTTTTGTGAACTCAAGAAGGTTTTTACCTCAGCGCCAGTGCTCATGCATCCAAATCCAGATAAGCTTTTTTTTTGGTGAAGCTGATGCTTCCAATTTGGCCATTGGGGGAATTCTATCTCAGAGGGACAAGACCACTGGTGAGCTTCATCCTGTTGCATATCGGTCTCGAAGACTAACCCCGGCCGAGTTGAACTACTCCATTGCCGATAAGGGATTATTGGCAGCCAAGGATGCTTTTCAGGAGTGGCGACACTACTTATTGGGTGCTAGGCTGAGGTTACAGTGTTCACTGACCATCGGAATCTTCTGTTTTTGAAATCAGCTTGAACTTTGACCCCCAGACAATTACGTTGGTCCTTATTTTTTGCAGATTACAATTTTGTGCTAACTTACAAGCCTGGTTCCACCAATGGTAAGGCGGATGCCTTATCAAATTTGGATTGCGTAGAGGAGTCTCCATTGTTGGAGAAAGAATTGATTATTCCAAAGGAAAAGATCATTGGTGTGATTTCATATCCAGAGTTTAAAAAGCAATTGGACCAAGTGTTGATTTCCTTTAACAAGGAAGAATGGATTAAACAGGGTGATGATCTAGAGTTGCGGAATTGTCGATTATATTTTCAAGGAAAACTTTTCATTCCCAGTGAAGATCTTCAGACTTTGATTATTCAGCATGCACATGATGACTTGCTAGCAGGACACAAGGGGTCAAGAAGACATTGGAATTAGTGCAGCCTGAATTTTGGTGGCCATGCATGGAAGCTCAGGTGGGACAATATGTTGCCTCTTGTGAGTCTTGTTTGAAAGGAAAGTCAGTTACAATGGCACCACAAGACTTATTACTACCACACCCCCGGCTCCTTATCCCTGGCATACAGTTTCCATGGATTTTATTGTAGAATTACCTTCCAGTCATGGTTTTTCAGTCATTTGGGTGGTAGTGGATCATTTCACTAAGATGAGTCATTTTGTACCTTTAAAGTCCTTTCCAAATGCTTCTCAATTAGCATCATTGTTTACACAACAGGTAGTTATGAGACATGGTATTCCCAGGGTGGTCATCTCAGATCGTGGCCTTCAATTTATCTCTCATTTTTGCAGGTCATTCCTAAAGAGATTAGATATTGATTCTCGTTTGTACTCCAGCTTTTACCCTGAGACGGACGGACAAATGGAACCAGTGAATCAGGAATTGGAGCAGTATCTGCGTCTGTTCCTGATGGATCATGAAGGAGAGTGGCCAGATATCATTTGGTCAGCAGAGTTTGCTTATAGTAACGCTGAGCACACATCTACTGGGTACACTCCTTTTTTTTTAAATTCAGGCAGACATCCAAATACATTTGTAGGAAGACAGGAAAGTGATGTTTCCGCTGTAGAGGAAGTAGTACAGAATCTTCAAAAGGCTTATCTGAAGGCGACCGATCATTTAATCAAGGCTAAGTCTGCCTACAAGAAACAAGCAGACAAAAGAAGGTGCCCTAGTCCTGTCTTTGAGTCAGGAGAGGAGGTTTGGATTTTGACACAAAATCTGCGTTTAAAGGGAAAGTTCCTGCCTAGGTTCATTGGTCCCTTTTCTGTGGAGAAAATGGTAAATCCAGTTTGTGTTAAGATCCGAGGTTTAAAATCCACTCAGTATTTCATGTTTCCTTAGTGAGAAAGAGTCCTCCAGATCTGAGAAAGAAGGGTCCTCCTAAGCCCATCCAGATTAAGGCAGAAGAAGAATTTGAGGTCAAACGAATTATAGACTCTAAATTTCGAAAGGAAAACTGTTTCACTTGGTGGATTGGAAGGAGTTTGGCCCAGAGGATCGAACTTGGGAACCAAAGACCAATCTGAAAGCTCCTCATTTGATTAGAGAATTACACAAGAGACACCCGAAGAAGCCCAAGGAGTCGGAGGGTGGAGTTTTGGTGTGGGGGTACTGTCAGGACTGGCCAATCCACTGTGACAAAATCATCAAGAAGCCTAAAGTACCTCCCTACTGTCTATTTAATTCAGCATAATCGCTGTTTTAATCCAAGTTATTACCGTTTGCTCCGAGGTTCTTCACTCCTTCTTAAGAAGCAGTTCAATCATTTGCGACGATTTTCCAAGAGGGCCGCTTGGCGCCACTGTCAGGTTACCGGTTTAGTGTTCTAGAGATTTCAGTGCACAGCTGTGTTCGCGCTACTCCGCGAAATGTGCTGCGCACTTCAACTGGATCTCCTGAGGAAACAGTCGTGTATTTTCAGCTGCGTTTTCTTGGCGAGTCATTTGGTCCGTGAGTACAATTAGGATGTTCGCTTACCGCTTGTCGGTGAGAAGAATTGCTCAGAAGTCTTTTTACAGCGGTTGCGGTAAGTTATTATGATTTTTGATTCCCGAGTTGAGTTTTGTGAGAAGTCGAGTAAAAGGCACGTTTTGGTAGGTGCATAGAACATGAAGGTGCACAGTTTCTTTTAGTCTCAATACAGAGCAGTATTTAGTGGAGATAAGAGCCTGTATTTTGACAGGAATTGGAACTATTTCCTTATTTCAGCAAGAGACTTTAGTAAATAAGGACAGGAGCTATTATCAAAGGTCACAGGCACAATATTCTGGAACCCAGCACAAGACCTTTAACAGTTAGTTCAAAAGAAGAATTTCTACACTTATTCATCAAGTAGGTGTATTTAGGGATGCAAGAGGGCTTCTCACTCTACAACAACTGGGGAGCTCTTCCAACACTATTGATGATAATACCAACGTGTCCACCCAACAAGAGTTAAGAGACGCAGCTATATATCAAATTGGAGCAGGCGCCAGCCCATTCAAACCAGCCTCCAATTTTATTCCTACCATGCCAAGAGATGCCATCGATTCTTTTCACGAAGTAGTCACTGCAGATCTCAAGAGACTGTATCATCAAGTCAAACATCGAAAGAGAATCAAAACTTCAAAAGAACAAGAATACTGGGCTTTAATCAATAAATTGAAACATTATCATCAAATTATTGTGTGCAGTGCAGACAAGGGGGTAACATAGTCATCTGGCCCCAGGCACAGTACATCGAAGAAGCCAATAGACAGCTTTCTGACACTATCTGTTATGCAAAGATTAATACAAAGGAATATGACTTGGCTAGAGAACAATTGAAGAAACTTCTTTTCAAATTTAAGAGGGAAGGACTGATCTCCAGCGAAGAGTTCAAATTTATTCATGTGGAACATCCAGTGCTGGCCAGATTTTATTTGATTCCCAAAATACATAAGTGCAGGTCTCCGGTTCTGGGAAGACCAATCATTTCTGCTATAGACAGTATGACAGAACACCTGGCACAGTATACTGACTATTTTTTACAGTCCCTTGTCACCAAACTGCCTACCTACATAAGGGATACGGGCCACTTTCTACAAAAATTAAAAAACATTGCTTGGTCAGAGGACTGTATATTAGTAACGTTAGATATCGAAGCCCTCTATACCAGTATAGATCACCATAGAGGGCTGGAGGCACTGGAACATTTTCTAAGTACAAGACCAGTGCACTGTTATAACCACACAAGATGCTCAGTGAATTTGTAAGCTGGTGTTTATATCACAACTACTTCTTGTTTGGTAAAGATATCTACATACAGAAAAGGGGTGTGGTCATGGGGGCCTGCTTCTCACCCAGCTACGCGTGTCTTCAGGTTGGCTGGTGGGAGAAGCGGGTCCTCATGGAGACACATCAAGCGATGTTCACAGCAAACGTGGTTATGTGGGTGCGTTTTATTGACGATGTGTTTTTAATTTGGATAGGGAGTGAAGAGGGCGTGAAAGAATTCATCAATACATTAAACAACAATGAGGAAAATCTTAGGTTCACAGATAACATCAGAAAGACAGCTGTGGACTTTTTAGATATCAGGGTCTTCCACAAAGCAGGACAACTAGCTACCCCCCTACACAGAAAGGACACGTCGGGAAACACAACCCTACATGCTACAAGTGCCCATCCCCGCCATGTCATAGACAACTTTCCTTATGGCGAACTACTTCGATTAAAAAGAATCTGTAGTATTGAGGAAGAGCTTAAAAAGTGCACAGCCGAGGCACTAGACAGATTCAGGGAGTGAGGATATAGAGAATACATACTAAAGAGAGCGGTAAACAGAATGCAAACAAGATCTAGAGAAACCCTATTTAAATCAGTGGTGTCAAATGGGGTCCCCAAAGTAGATTCGGCTGAATCTCCTATTAGATTCATAACTGCATACAGCGGCCAGGACAGAAAAATCCGGTCCATTTTATGCAAGAGTTGGCCCATACTTAAGACCGATGCGGAAATGCGCAAAGTACACCACTGTACCTCACCGCCCAATGTCACTGCGGGCGAGGCTCCTGACGTCCCAGGAGCTCTGGTGATTCCGCCTGCAAGCGTCGGGGCTCCGCGAGGAGCCCCGACTCTCGCAAGCGGACCCGGAGAGCAGGGAATCACCAGTGCTCCTGGGACGTCAGGAGCCTCGCCCGCAGTGACATTGGGCGGTGAGGTACAGTGGTGTACTTTGCGCATTTCACCCAACAGGGAACTTTATTATTACACAAGGCAGGATTTGTGGCCACTTGGCAAGAGAACTGATGGAGTCTTAAATTAGCAATTTTTGGACTACAATTACCAGCATGCTAATAGACACGCCCACATGGGTGGGACTCTCCAATTTTAATAAAAGCAATGTTCTTTACAGATCCACTTCCTGCCTGTGTCTGCCAGTGAACCAGAGCGTCCAAATTGCTCGAAACGCGTATGGCTGTTGAAACGCGTGGTACATGCTGTCTACACTGCTGCCTGGGGTTTGGTGTGTAATCCTGACGTGAGAGGCTTCTCACATGGGCAACCTTTTTTCTTGGATGGAATAGCGGCTCGGTCGGCCGCGAGGAGCGCCGACGCTTGCAGGCGGACCCCGAGAGCTGGTAATCACCAGCGCTCCTGGGACGTCAGGAGCCTCGCCCGCAGTGACATTGGGCGGTGAGGTACAGTGGTGTACTTTGCGCATTTCACCCAACAGGGAACTTTATTATTACACAAGGCAGGATTTGTGGCCACTTGGCAAGAGAACTGATAGAGTCTTAAATTAGCAATGTTTGGACTACAATTACCAGCATGCTAATAGACACGCCCACATGGGTGGGACTCTCCAATTTTAATAAAAGCAATGTTCTTTACAGATCCGCTTCCTGCCTGTGTCTGCCAGTGAACAAGAGCGTCCAAATTGCTCGAAACGCGTATGGCTGTTGAAACGCGTGGTACATGCTGTCTACACTGCTGCCTGCGGTTTGGTGTGTAATCCTGAAGTGAGAGGCTCCTCACATGGGCAACCTTTTTTCTTGGATGGAATAGCGGCTCGCTCGGCCGCGAGGAGCCCCGACGCTTGCAGGCTGACCCTGAGAGCTGGGAATCACCAGCGCTCCTGGGACGTCAGGAGCCTCGCCCGCAGTGACATTGGGCGGTGAGGTACAGTGGTGTACTCTGCGCATTTCACCCAACAGGGAACTTTATTATTACACAAGGCAGGATTTGTGGCCACTTGGCAAGAGAACTGATGGAGTCTTAAATTAGCAATTTTTGGACTACAATTACCAGCATGCTAATAGACACGCCCTTATAGGTGGGACTCTCCAATTTTAATAAAAGCAATGTTCTTTATAGATCCGCTTCCTGCCTGTGTCTGCCAGTGAACAAGAGCGTCCAAATTGCTCAAAACGCATATGGCTGTTGAAACGCGTGGTACATGCTGTCTACACTGCTGCCTGCGGTTTGGTGTGTAATCCTGACGTGAGAGGCTCCTCACATGGGCAACCTTTTTTCTTGGATATATATATATATATATATATATATTCACTGAAAAAATCATAGGTTATAGACCATATATAGTTAGGAATTCGCATTTACAAAACCTTATTTTACTCACACAAAACCATTGAAATTCCATATATAGTTAGTTGCACTAACTATATATCGCGCACCCGCAATCCACTGCTGATGATGTCACATATTACATCATTCATGACATGGTCAGTGACATCACTGATGACATCACTGATGACATCTCAAATGACATCACTGATGACATCTCAAATGACATCACTGATGACATCACTGATGACATCTCATTTGACATTACTGATCACATCACTGATGATATCATTCATGTGATAATACGATGAACCTCTTCAGACTCTAATATAACCTTAGATACAATCAGTGTAAACAGACACTCACAGACTGTCACTCATCCATGGAGTTACTCACACACCTAGTCAGTCATGCAAAGAATCAATCACACCTCCATTTCCTCAACTATACAGTTATACAAACTTTACTTATTCAAACATATACTAACACATATTTACTCTCTTATACAATCCCTGATACAAGTTCACAATGATCCATACAGCCACTCACACATTCACTGGCTCTTATGCACAGTTATTTATATATGTCAACTCTCACATGTACTGTGTTTTACATATGTACTTACTTTGACATGTAGCACTGAGATATCCATTCACTCACCAATACACTCATGCACACAGTCAACCGCCCATACAGCTGTTTCCACATGCACTTTTGAAACCATACATCTAGTGAATCAACTGCTCACACATCTATGCACAGAGTCATACACCTCCCAGCCACCCACACACACACTCAGTCTCCCATACAAATACTTGGGCAACCAATCAATAACCCATATAGTTACTCATATAGCTACTTATCAACACATGCAACAGTTTACAGAACAACAGACATAATGATGCACAAATTAAGACAGTTTAGTCACTAACCCATGCACTCAGTGAGACACATTTAATCACTCACTCATACAGTCAGTCATGCACCTACTAAATCCTTCATCCAGACACTTATACATCCACTCATTCTTCAATATGTAAGACATATTTTAACTTTACAGAAACATACAGTCACTGGATATTGTCATCAGTGATGTCATCAGTGATGTCATTTGAGATGTCATCAGTGATGTCATCAGTGATGTCACTGACCATGTCATGAATGATGTAATATGTGACATCATCAGCAGTGGATTGTGGGTGCGCGATATATAGTTAGTGCAACTAACTATATATGGAATTTCAATGGTTTTGTGTGAGTAAAATAAGGTTTTGTAAATGCGAATTCCTAACTATATATGGTCTATAACCTATGGTTTTTTCAGTGAATTTTCAAGGTTTTGTAAATGCTAATTCCTAACTATATATGGTCTATAACCTATGGTTTTTTCAGTGAATTTTCAAGGTTTTGTAAATGCTAATTCCTAACTATATATGGTCTATAGCCTATGGTTTTTTCAGTGAATATATATATATACATACATATATAAACATATATCATCTGTATATCTATATAAATACAAACATAAATGCATGCATACATATACTTATATGCATACAGATGCATGTTATTTACATGAAAGTTGAAAAAACACTAATAAAAGCAAAGCTAAAAAGCCACCTCATTACAAACAGAATGGCTTTAACTTAAACGAGGGCGAGATCTATTGCATTTTCAATGCTTGTTTACGTTGGTTCCATCAAGAAGGCATTCAGATGTGTCACACATTTGCCATCAATTCTGAATGTTAGCACTCTAGTTGCACATTAGATCACTGTAGTAAAGCTACTGCTCACCAGGGACGTCTGCTGCTGGTATTCAAAGTGCATGTTTCAGTCTGCATGTCAGAATTTTTTTAATGAAATAGAAGAGGATTTGAGAAGTCACTCAAAATGATCCCTAATTTTTCTTTCTGAAGCACTAATCATACTTTCTATGGCAAAATTAACCCCCTCATGTTGTTCCTTTTTAAATTGAGTGTTTTCAGCCTTACCACTTCATTCCAATCAAGATGGCTTCTGGTGTGCCATACTTTTGTCATAAGTAAGACTGTTAGCGCTCTAGTTGTTCTTTAGAACACTCTGGGACATTCTGTCATTGGGCTATACTTGGGGTACATCTGGGTGATATTTGGGCTACATTTAGGCTCTTTTGTCTCTGGTGGCCATCTTGGGAGACTGTATGTCAGAATTTTTTAATGAAATTGAAGAGGGTTTGAGAAGTCACTCAAAATGTGCCGTAATTTTTCTTTCTGCAGCACTAATCATAATTCATATGGCAAAATATACCCCCTCATTTTGTTCCTTTTTAAATTAAATGTTTTAAGAGTTACCACTTTATTCCAATTAAGATGGCTTCAGGTGTGCCATACCTTTGTAATAAGTAGGACTGTTAGCGCTCTAGTTGTTCTTTAGAACACTCTGGGACATTCTGTCATTGGGCTATACTTGGGCTACATCTGGGTGATATTTGGGCTACATTTGGGCTCTTTTGTCTCTGGTGGCCATTTTGGGAGACTGCATGTCAGAATTTTTTAATGAAATAGAAGAGGATTTGAAAAGTCACTCAAAATGTGCCCTAATTTTTCTTTCTGCAGCACTAATAATACCTTCTATTGCATAATATACCCCCTCATTTTGTTCCTTTTTAAATTAAATGTTTTAAGAGTTACCACTTTATTCCCATCACGATGGCTCCAAGTGTGCTATACCTTTGTAATAAGTAGGACTGTTAGCGCTCTAGTTGTTCTTTAGAACACTCTGGGACATTCTGTCATTGGGCTATACTTGGGCTACATCTGGGTGATATTTGGGCTACATTTGGGCTCTTTTGTCTCTGGTGGCCATTTTGGGAGACTGCATGTCAGAATGTTTTAATGAAATAGAAAAGGATTTGAGAAGTCACTCAAAATGTGCCCTAATTCTTCATTCTGCAGCACTAATCATACTTTCTATGGCAAAATATACCCCCTCATGTTGTTTCTTTTTAAATTAAATGTTTTAAGAGTTACCACTTTATTCCAATCAAGATGGCTTCAGGTGTGCCATACCTTTGTAATAAGTAGGACTGTTAGCGCTCTAGTTGTTCTTTAGAACACTCTGGGACATTCTGTCATTGGGCTATACTTGGGCTACATCTGGGTGATATTTGGGCTACATTTGGGCTCTTTTGCCTCTGGTGGCCATTTTGGGAGACTGCATGTCAGAATGTTTTAATGAAATAGAAAAGGATTTGAGAAGTCACTCAAAATGTGCCCTAATTTTTCATTCTGCAGCACTAATCATACTTTCTATGGCAAAATATACCCCCTCATGTTGTTTCTTTTTAAATTAAATGTTTTAAGAGTTACCACTTTATTCCAATCAAGATGGCTTAAGGTGTGCCATACCTTTGTAATAAGTAGGACTGTTAGCGCTCTAGTTGTTCTTTAGAACACTCTAGGAGGCTGCAGTAGAACACAAAGGAATCAACTGACAGTCTCTGTCCTTGTTGGATGTACATGTTTTACTGAGAATGTCAGACTTCATTTTCACATGACTGAGAAAGATAATGTGAATTTACAGAAAATATGCTTTCAGTTTAGCTTATAGATCCCCTTCCAAACCACTGTGGGAAAATCATGAGATATTAGTTTTCTTTCAAACAATATTCATGATATCACAGCAGAAGGTTTTTTCACATGGTAAAATCACCTTAGAACCCACCACAATTCCTAAAACGAGTATGGTACCATCAACAAATGATTTATAATGTAACTAAAGTCCTAAAACCCTCTATTAACTACAATGCTTTTTAATGAGGTGCTATCATGTATATTGGTCCCAAGATGGCTGCCAACACTTCTTGGATGAAGTGCTGACAGCCAATCAGATCAGATGTGTGGTTAGGCTCCGCCCAGATATATATCTTTTTTTGAACCTAAATTACTCGAAATCCACTGGAGCACATATATTGAGACCTAGCAAAGGCACATCAGGCTAACAGTCCCTACAATTTTGCCAAGTTTCGTGCAAATCCATTCAGCCGTTCGAGCTAAAAGTGAGGCCAACCGCCCTATGGAAATTAACATGGGAAAAACGCGTTTTGGGACCCCCCTTTTTTCTCGGCCCCCCCTTGGTGAAACCCCCCCAAATTTTTAGGGGCTGCTCAGAAACAAAATGTTCCATTTTCCTGAAAATTTCAGCCAATTCCGTCCACAAACGCCAAAGTTATTAGACATAGAATTTTCAAAAATCCCATAGAGAAAAAATCCTAACTATATATACCTACTGGCGACCGCCAGTAGGTAAAATATATATAGTCCAAGCCCCAGTGGGCAAACAATAGACGATAGGCGCTGCATTAATTATTATGTTACCGCACGTTTGGATTTATGTCCCTTGTCACTTCTGTATAAAGTCCATGCCCCAGTGGGCAAACAGTAGGGGTTTTAAGCGCTGCATCAATTCTTATGTAATTATAAGAATTTATCTGCATAGTCTTTCCACGGTTTTAAATCTCCCCTTTTATTCATTGTTTAGGTACTCCATGATCTGCCATGATTAACTCTGTGACAGGTGACACAAACCAGAGTGTGCGGAAACATAAGAATTGATGCAGCGCTTAAAACCCCTACTGTTTGCCCACTGGGGCATGGACTTTATACAGAAGTGACAAGGGACATAAATCCAAACGTGCGGTAACATAATAATTAATGCAGCGCCTATCGTCTATTGTTTGCCCACTGGGGCTTGGACTCTATTCAAAACTGATGTTTTACATGAAAAATTTAGAATCATGCCTACTACCCACTGGGGCTAGATTTTTACATGTCAGTAAAATTGTTGATCATTGCCCACTGGGGCTAGATTCCTCTGATGTGGTCTATGTGTATACACAGGCTGCATGTGCAGCAATGAATGATGTCCCGAGTGTAGGAGTAACATCTCTGATTGGTAAATGTTTGGCTACAAGCGCGCATTTATGACACAATGCATTTAACATCTCCGCATCCCCTGGTTAAACTGTCAATTACCTGTTATATATGTTTTGATAAATTCTGAAACGTATATCGATGTTAGATCAACTGAAGCTTTTATTAACACAAAAGAGATACATTTTGACCTCTCAAACATGGCAGCCATGAGAATACCTATATGTTTTTATACACTTGGTGGTTTGTCCTTTCTCTAGAGGAAAAGAAACTGTAAAAGGACAATTTGTTTGGTGTTTCACTGTAAACGTGATCAAGCTGCAAAGCGAAACGCGTTGTTTTCCTGCCATTAAATTTACCGTGCACAGCAACTTCTTGTGTGTTGGCGACGTTTTTTCCAAATGGGGAAATGTACCAGTGAATGGATTGGGTGACCGGTAGCCCTACGCCGACCCACCCGCGAACGAGATTGAGCATTAACCGGAACCTGCTGTTCTTCGATATATATATTTATATATATATATATATATATAAAGGAAAATAAAGGCGAGAAATGCTGGATGGCTGGGGAAGTCAAGGATGCCTGCCGGAAGCGCAGGAGCGCATTTGCTGGATTTATATATATATATGTTCCATTTATTAAAGGCTTATGCTTGAAGCCTGGTGTGTGTTCGTGTGCCTTTCAATTACCGGAGCAAGCTGGAGCATAATGATTTATTGGCGGCTGCCGTGCTGTCGAAAGTGCACCACCCCAAGAACCTGGGGGCCACGGGGGTCGTCCTTTGCCGGTCCTCGCATGTGGGGAACATTCCTTGGAATTAGGAAGCTGCTGCTGCCGGGACCTATCTGCAGGTCTTTTTAAACCAACAGAACATTTTTCAATGAGCACTGTGAAAGGATTGGGACTACACCTACCTTAATGCATAGCGCAGACTCATCTAGAGCAGCCCATCAGGGGGCGTGCTATCAGCAGAAAAAGGGCGTGATTGGAACCAGCCGGTGCTCTTTTTCATTTTCCACACAAGCCTCTGAGGAAGAATGAATTTGAAACGCGTCAGGCAGTGGGAAACTGACTGTGAAAGGTTGGCAGACAGACGTTTCTGTACCATTTATTAAAGGCTTATGCTTGAAGCCTGGTGTGTGTTCGTGTGCCTTTCAATTACCGGAGCAAGCTGGAGCATAATGATTTATTGGCGGCTGCCGTGCCGTCGAAAGTGCACCACCCCAAGAACCTGGGGGCCACGGGGGTCGTCCTTTGCCGGTCCTCGCATGTGGGGCACATTCCTTGGATTTAGAAAGCTGCTGCTGCCGGGACCTATCTGCAGGTCTTTTTAAACCAACAGAACATTTTTCAATGAGCACTGTGAAAGGATTGAGACTACACCTACCTTAATGCATAGCGCAGACTCACCTAGAGCAGCCCATCAGGGGGCGTGCTATCAGCAGAAAAAGGGCCTGATTGGAACCAGACGGTGCTCTTTTTCATTTTCCACACAAGCCTCCAAGGAAGAATGAATTCGAAACGCGGTAGGCATTGGGAAACTGACTGTGAAAGGTTGGCAGACAGACGTTTCTGTACCATTTATTAAAGGCTTATGCTTGAAGCCTGGTGTGTGTTCGTGTGCCTTTCAATTACCGGAGCAAGCTGGAGCATAATGATATATATATATATATATATATATATATATATATATATATATATATATATATATATATATATATATATATATATATATTCACTGAAAAAAACATAGGTTTCACTCATGTTATAGTTAGCTGGATGTTTCGCTCATACAAAACCATTGAAATTACCCCGTTATAGTTAGTTCAGCTAACTATAACTCGTGCGCCCGCAATGCACTGCTGATGACGTCACATATTACATCACTCAGTACGGGGGGCCCGATTCACAGAATGAACTTAAGACTCAATCCTAAACTTACTACTGTTTTGGTATTCACAGATTGCACTTACTACTTTTGGTATTCACAGAATGAACTTAATACTTTTGGCATTCACAGAATGCACTTACTACTTTTGGTATTCACAGAATGAACTTACTCATTTCGGTATTCACAGAAGTTAGGACTCCTAACTTTAGGACTCCTAAATGCCTTCTGTGAATACCGAAAGTCTTAAAATTAGGATTTTTCTCAATTTAGTAGTAGTAAAGTTAGGACTCCTAACTTTAGGACTCCTAAATGCCTTCTGTGAATACCGAAAGTCCTAAAATTACGAATTTCTCAATTTAGTAGTAGTAAAGTTAGGACTACTAACTTTAGGACGCCTAAAGTCCTTCTGTGAATGCCGAAAGTCTTACAATTGGGATTTTTCTCAATTTAGTAGTAGTAAAGTTAGTAGTCCTAACTTTACTACTACTAAATTGCGAAAAATATATAACTATATATAGTTAGGACCTAGTTTCCATTTGAAATCTGCAACATTCTATTTGGAATAACTTTGGCGTCGATTGAGGAATTTGCGTGCAATTTTCTAAAATTTTGGCCAGCTCAGTTCTGCTCCTTCCCTGAAAGTTTTGGGGGGATTTGTCAAGCGGGGGCTGAGAAAAAAGGGGGGTCCCAAAACGTGCTTTCCCCATGTTAATTTCCATAGGTCATTTAGACACTGCTACAGCCCGAACCGCTGAACGGAATTACACCAAACTTGGCAAAATTGTAGGGACCGGTACGCAGAAGTGCCTTTTGTTTAAATGGTGTAAATCCCTCCAGTAATTCCTGAGAAAATCAAAAGAGAATAAAAATATATATCTATAGCAGCTTACTGTAAGCTTACTGTAAGCTTACTGTACTCTGTACCATTCCAAGCATGAGCTGCATGCTGATTGGCTGCCAATGTCTGTCAACACTCCAAACCAGAGAATGTTGGCAGCCATCTTGTGCCTCGGTAGACTGAGGCACAGGAAAGCAGAAAACAAAGGTGCAAAACACGCAAAGGGAGCAGGGTAGAAGCACCCTGACCCCCTAGGCCTGCTCAGGGGGTCCCACAAGGACCCCCCAGGTCCCCCATTTTTTTTTTAAATCGCGGGGTACACGTACATGATAGCACCTCATTAAAAAGCATTGCAGTTAATAGAAGGTTTTAAGACTTTAGTTACATTATAAATCATTTGTTGATGGTACCATACTCATTTTAGGAATTGTGGTGTGTTCTAAGGTGATTTTACCATGTGAAAAAGCCTTCTGCTGGGATATCATGAATCATGTTTGAAAGAAAACTATTATCTAATGCTTTTCCCACAGTGGTTTGGAAGGGGCTCTATAAGCTAAACTGAAAGCATATTTTCTGTAAATTCATATTATCTTTCTCAGTCATGTGAGAATGAAGTCTGACATTCTCAGTAAAACATGTACATCCAACAAGGACAGAGACTGTCAGTTGATTCCTTTGTGTTCTACTGCAGCCTCCTAGAGTGTTCTAAAGAACAACTAGAGTGCTAACAGTCCTACTTATTACAAAGGTATGGCACACCTGAAGCCATCTTGATTGGAATAAAGTGGTAACTCTTAAAACATTTAATTTAAAAAGGAACAAAATGAGGGGGTATATTTTGCCATGGAAAGTATGATTAGTGCTGCAGAAAGAAAAATTAGGGCACATTTTGAGTGACTTCTCAAATCCTCTTCTATTTCATTAAAACATTCTGACATGCAGTCTCCCAAGATGGCCACCAGAGACAAAAGAGCCCAAATGTAGCCCAAATATCACCCAGATGTAACCCAAGTATAGCCCAATGACAGAATGTTCCAGAGTGTCCTAAAGAACAACTAAAGCGCTAACAGTCTTACTTATGACAAAAGTATGGCACAACAGAAGCCATCTTGATTGGAATGAAGTGGTAAGTCTGAAAACATTTAATTCAAGAAGGAACAACATGAGCGGGTTCATTTTGCCATAGAAAGTATGATTAGTGCTTCAGAAAGAAAAATTAGGGCACATTTTGAGTGACTTCTCAAATCCTCTTCTATTTCATTAAAAAAAAGTCTGACATGCAGACTGAAACATGCACTTTGAATACCAGCAGCAGACTTCCCTGGTGAGCAGTAGCTTTATTACAGTGATCTAATGAGCAACTAGAGTGCTAACATTCAGAATTTATGGCAAATGTGTGACACATCTGAATGCCTTCTTGATGGAACCAAAGTAAACAAGCATTGAAAATGCAATAGATCTCGCCCTCGTTTAAGTTAAAGCCATTCTGTTTGTAATGAGGTGGCTTTTTAGCTTTGCTTTCATTAGTGTTTTTCAAACTTTCATGTAAATAACATGCCTATGTATGCATATATGTATATGTATGGATGCATTTATATATGTATTTATATAGATATGCAGATTATATATGTTTATATATGTATGTATATATATATATATATACACACATACATATATATAAATGCATATGCATATATATGCAAATATATGTGTATATGTGTGCGTGTAGAGAGGTAGAGAAGTAGAGGTAGAGAGGTAGAGGTAGAGAGGTAGAGACTAGTAGAGAGAGGAAGAGAGGTAGAGAGTAGAGAGTGAGTAATAGAGAGTAGAGAGTGAGTAGTAGAGAGCAGTAGAGAGCAGTAGAGAGAGTAGCAGAGAGTGAGTAGTAGAGAGTAGTAGAGAGTGAGTAGTAGAGAGTGAGTAGTAGAGAGTAGTAGAGAGTAAGTAGTAGAGTGAGTAGTAGAGAGCAGTAGAGAGTGAGTAGTAGAGAGTAGTAAAGAGTGAGTAGTAGAGAGTAGCAGAGAGTGAGTAGTACAGAGTAGTAGAGAGTGAGTAGTAGAGAGTGAGTAGCAGAGATAGAGAATAGTAGAGAGTAGTAGAGAGTGAGTAGTAGAGTGAGTAGTAGAGAGTAGTAGAGAGAGAGTAGTAGAGAGTGAGTAGTAGAGAGTAGTAGAGAGTGAGTAGTAGAGTGAGTAGTAGAGAGTGAGTAGTAGAGAGTAGTAGAGAGATAGTAGTAGAGAGTGAGTAGTAGAGAGTAGTAGAGAGTGAGTAGTAGAGAGTGAGTTGTAGAGAGTAGTAGAGAGTGAGTAGTAGAGTGAGTAGTAGAGAGTGAGTAGTAGAGAGTAGTAGAAAGAGAGTAGTAGAGAGTGAGTAGTAGAGAGTCGTAGAGAGTGAGAAGTAGAGACTGAGTAGTAGAGAGTAGTAGAGAGTGAGTAGTAAAGAGTGAGTAGTAGACAGAGAGTAGTAGACAGAGAGTAGTAGAGAGTGAGTATAAAGAGTAGTAGAGAGTGAGAAGTAGAGAGTGAGTAGTAGAGAGTAGTAGGGAGTAAGTAGTAGAGAGAGAGTAGTAGAGAGTACTAGAGTAGTAGAGAATGAGTGGTAGAGAGTGAGTATTAGAGAGTAGTGGAGTAGTAGAGATTGAGTAGTAGAGAGTAGTGGAGAATATTCCAAGGTTTGGCACAGCACCACTTGCACAACAAGTCCAATCAAATCATATCACTTAGGGCCAGATGTAGGTAGGCATTTACCGGTCGGTAACGGCCGAATTCGGCCGTTACCGACCGGTAAATGCAATTTGAGATGTAGGGCCCTGTATTTTACAGAATCGGTAAATTTACCGATCGGTAAATTTACCGATTCTGTATAATACCGAATCGGTATTTTTTCCGATTCGGTAAAATTGATATGTAGGTGGGACTCTTCTGAGTCCCACAAGCATTACAGAATCGGTATTTTACCATCAAATATTATTTGATGGTAAAATACCGATTCTGGTGTGCATGCACATGTGTGCATGCACACCTGTGCCATATGACAGGCAGACCTGCCCTTAGGGCAGGTATGCCTGCCACATGGCCCCCGAAGCTTTTTTGGGGGTGCTAGAGGGTGTCAAAGTGACACCCCCTGCACCCTTGTCAGAATCGGTATTTACCGATTCGGTAAATACCAACCGGTAATGCCCCATTCATTCCTATGGGCTTCAAAGCCCATAGGAATGAATGGGGCATTACCGGTCGGTATTTACCGAATCGGTAAATACCGAATTTTACCGATTCGGTAAAAGGGAACATCTGGATTCCCTACATACCAACCCCTCACATTTACCGAATCTTAATTACCGAATCGGTAAAATTCGGTAATTTTAGGTAATTAAGATTCGGTAAATGTTACTTACCTACATCTGGCCCCTGGATTCCCTACATACCAACCCCTCACATTTACCGAATCTTAATTACCGAATCGGTAAAATTCGGTAATTTTCGGTAATTAAGATTCGGTAAATGTTACTTACCTACATCTGGCCCTTAGTCTTCCCTGGGACCCCCTCTGGATTTGAGAATTTTTTGATAAGGTAGAACTATTTTTGAAGCGGTCAGTGGGGAAATGCATCAGGCCTTCACTTTTGCATTTGTCATGGAACTCCTTCCGTTTCCTGTGGTTAATAAAAACCTCCACAGCCCTACGGTATGGGGGCCGAGCCCTGAGATCCACTTCCAGCACTGGCAGGTCACTCCTCTGAGACCTCTGGATTGGGTCCAGAGCATTGAGGGGGCCCCCAAATGTACTTTGCATGGGGTCCCCCTGAAGTTTTGTTATGCCACTGTTTGTTTCCTTTACCTAGCAGACATTTGTGAACATATACAGATAACACTTTTATTTCCTGCCTCCTCAAGAACAGAAATAGAGTGTTGATTGAGTACCCTAGTGTCTAGGCAGAGGGTTAAAACCCTGCACGTGGGTGACTTTTGAAATCATCTGGTCAAGTGGCAATGACCACACCAGTATGAAGGCCCCATCCCACTTCTGACAGCACATGTGCTTTCTTCGACAAACAATATGTTTCCCGAGTTCAAATTCGTCCTCATTCGATACAAAACACCTTTGGTCCTTAGATTGCAGAGAATATGTTATATTATACCCAGTAAGACTTAAAATCTAGTCAGATAAAATTATGTTTGAAAAAAACAATTTTTTTTTTAATTCAGATCCACTTATCAATCTAATTTAAAGTTGCTAAGGGTCTCCGTGATTGTATCGTCTCAACTTACTTTACATTCAGGTAAAGGGCTCTTTAAAAGGGGTTAACTCAGCGACCAGGGCGTTGAAGTTCATTTACCAAAATTCTATATGAGGCCAATTCCGATGTAGTTCGGAAAGCATTCCTACCAAATTGGTTCCGGAATGCTTACCGTACGACTGGGTTTGGGGTAGTCTGACCAAATGATTTGGATGTATCCGGATACTTCCGGATACGAATCGGCCGGACTCCCATTGACTTCAATAGGAGCCTGTTTTCTGTACGAGAACACAGGCTCCCATTGAAGGAAGGGATGGCTGGGGAAGACCTTTCACCCTGTGGCGGGCACCTCATGGCGCCTGCCACACTGTGCATGGTTGAAAAGAGGGGGTCCCTCAGGGACACCCACCGGCCCCATTTGGAAGGCCCTGGATAAGGGCGACCTGCTATGGGCCCCCAAAGACAGATTCCGCAGTTAATTTGTTCAGGAGAAACTGAATCGGAAAGGCTGCCCAAATCGGTCATTGTACTCGCTCGCTCGGAAACCAAGTCCATAACGCTGTACAATTTGGCTCCCAAAGGAGCAACCTGTCCAAAAGCCTTTCAGAACCGATTTGGACAGCCCTAATGGTTTCCAGGAATCGGTTGTTGGGAAGTGTGCACGATTCGGTCGGAAACAAGAGTTCCGAACTGGATTCGGCAAACCCAAAACTGATTCAGAGCCCTTCCGAACAACATCAGAATCGACCCCTAAGTAGTGGAGATGACATCACAAGAAGTGACACCACACAGAAGACAAATTACTTAAACAGAGTAAAGGAATTTTTAGCATTAAAATAGTAGTTAAAGTTCAAATTGTTAAGCTCATTACTGGAGGAGGAAACACAAAGACTATTTTTTTGTTACTGTGGTGTTAAATATGTATTTCTGTAATATCGCATTTTATAGCGGTTACTACCCCTGATGAAGCGTAAAAATGATTTAAATTGAGGAGAACACATTATGATGTATGTTCATAATTTTAAACCAATAAAAAAGAATTTGTGAATAACGTATGTGTATTACAGTCCCATTTCTCTTTTATATGACATAGTATTTCCCTGAAGATGTAAAATTGCAATTACATTTTTCAGAGAAATGCACTAGGGACTATGGGCCCAATGTAGGTCGGTCGGTAACGGACGAAAATCTGTATTTTCGGCCGTTACCGACCGGTATACATGTATTGGCATGTAGGGGCGCAATTTTACAGAATCGGTAAATTTACCGATTCAGTAAATTTACCGATTCTGTAAAATACCGAATCGGTATTTTTACCGATTCGGTAAATTGGAGATGTAGGTGGGACTCTACTGAGTCCCAAAGGCCCTACAAATTCGGTATTTTACCACACAATCCTATTGTGTGGTAAAATACCGAATTCAGGTGTGCATGCACATGTGTGCATGCACACCTAGCCATGTGACAGACAGACATGCCCTTAGGGCATGTCTGTGTGCCACATGGCACACATGCCTATTTGTGGGGTGCCAGAGGGTGTCAAAGTGACACCCCCTGCACCCTTGCAAAATTCGGTATTTACCGATTCTGTAAATACAGAATCAGTAAATCCCATTGATTCCCATGGGCTTCAAAGCCCATAGGATTCAATGGGAAATACCAATTCTGTATTTACAGCATCGGTAAATACCGATTGTTACAGAATCGGTATTTCCACATCTGGATATACCTACATATCCACCCTTTAGATTTACCGATTTTTAATTACCGAATCGGTAAAATTCGGTAATTAAAAATCGGTAAATCTAATTTACCTACATCTGGCCCTTAGAGTCCTTATTGAAGTGCTGAATCTTGGTGTATATTCAAATGCTTTTATTTTCCTTAAGTTTATGTACCACAGCCAGCCGACGCGTTTCATTCTGTACAACAGAACTTCTTCAGGGCGTTTTTATTTCCTTCAAGTTATGTCGGTATCCTGTTGTCATATAACTAGATATTTCTTCCAAATGTTAGACAAGACGTAAACACATTCTTATTCAAAGTGACTAGGTATCAATTTTACCCACACAATTCGGGCAGACTTGAGTAATTTATAGAATCCTCAAAGTCAGTCTTTCAAAAATTCCAAAGTATAGGACATGATAATCCAAATCCAAATGTTTCTCAAGAAAAGTCATTTTCAATCGTTCGGAATATCGGCGTTCGGGCAGATATGACCCACGGACATGGTTTGTGACTTTTCTTGAGAAACATTTGGATTTGGATTATCATGTCCTATACTTTGGAATTTTTGAAAGACTGACTTTGAGGATGCTATAAATTACTCAAGTCCATGGATGCTGCTAGAAACGCCACCAGCAACACCCATTGCACACCCCTTTAACGCAGGACACTGCTTTAAAGGGACTGATATTTATCAGGCAGGATTACGCCACAAAAAAGTGGCTTAGTCCTGCCTGATAAATATCACTCAGTCTTCTGCGCCACCGGAACGTCAAAAAAAGTGCATCATTCATGACATGGTCAGTGGCATCACTGATGACATCATCCATGTGACAAATTAAATACACCTCAACGCACGCTAGTATAATCTTTCATCACTCACTGTAAAATAGAAAGTGCCATATTTGAAACCATTGACACACCAATAGAAATATCTAAACACCCACTAGAAATAGAACTATACACACATCTAATCACTTACCTATAGATTCAGTGTTATATGCAGTGAATAAACAGAACACTATCAAATATACTTATACACCTATTTCAACATTACACACCAGCACACATTGTATTCACTAATAAAGACATCCTTCTGACTTATGCAAACAATTGATTATACTTACATTTACTCACCTATACACTTATACAAACACCACTTCATCTATTTATATAGATAGTAACTCTCACTTAGTGTGTTATAAAATCACTATTACAGGTATACAGTTATCCAAATAGTGACTCATACAATCACTAAGTCTTAGGCACACTTAATTAGATATAACTGTCACATACACTGCCTTCTTTTTTCAAGTTTAATGGAGATGTACCATTGAGAGAAATATCACATCACCACCACACCCATAAACATATACACTCACTGAAACAACTGTTATAACATGTAGTCTTAACCTCATATACCTACTGAATGAACTATTCACACATTTTTTGGCAATCACACACCCCCACCAAACCACATAGACATTAATTTACTCATATAAATACTCAGTTAGGAAACCAATAACAATATATAGTCTTTAACATAGCAATTAAGACAAAGCAATAAAGACTTTCACACAGTTTAGTAACTACACATTATATATAGTGAGACTCTACAAATTAGTCAAGGAAACAATCAATGACACTGTTACTAAATCCACCATCCACACATTTATATTTATATATCCACTCATTCTTCAATGCAAAGTAGTGTATTTATAATACATATTTAAATATCAAAGCAAACCACATTCACTGGATGATGTCATCAGTGATGTCACTGACCATGTCATGAATGATGTAATATGTGACATCATCAGCAGTGGATTGCGGGCGTGCAAGTTATAGTGAGTGCAACTAACAATAACGCGGGAAGTTCAATGGTTTTGTATGAGTAAAATGTCCAGCTAACTATAATATATATATATTTATATATATACGTGCGCGGACATGCGCAGACCTTCGCGTGCGCAAGCTGCATGCTGATTGGCTGCCAATGTCTGTCAACACTCCAAAACAGAAATTGTTGGCAGCCATCTCGTGCCTCGTTAGACTGAGGCAGAAGAAAGCAGAAAAACAACAATGTAGAACTCAAAAAGGGGGCAGGGTAGAAGCACCCTGACCCCTAGGCCTGCTCAGGGGGTCCCACTAGGACCCCCCAAGGCAAAAAAAATGTTTTAAAAAAATCGCGGGGTGAGCGTACCGTGCGCGCACGGGTTCGCGTACGTATGCGTACGGTACGTGGATGGTGCGCGTACCTTTCTGAGAAAGCTGCATGCTTATTGGCTGTCAACACTCCAAACCAGGAAGTGTTGGCAGCCATCTTGTACTCATTAGACTGAGGCACAAGAAAGCAGAAAAACAAATGTGTAAAACACAAAAAGGGGGCAGGGTAGAAACACCCTGACCCCATAGGCCTGTTAAGGTGGTCCCACAAAGACCCCCAAGGCCAAATCATCAGTGATGTCACTGACCATGTCATGAATGATGTAATATGTGACATCATCAGCAGTGGATTGCGGGTGCGCGAAATATAGTTAGTACAACTAACTATATAGGAACAACTTCAATGGTTTTGTATGAGTGAAATGCCCAGCTAACTATAACACCCCTAAAACTTATAGTTTTTTGAGTGAATTTTAAAGGTTTTTTAAATGCTAATTCCTAACTATATAAGGCCTGAAACCTATGGTTTTTTCAGTGAATTTCAAAGGTTTTTTAAATGCTAATTCCTAACTATATAAGGCCTGAAACCAATGGTTTTTTCAGTGAAAATAAATATATATATATATATATATATATATATATATATATATATATATATACATATATATATATATATATATATATATATATATAAATATATATATATATATATATATATATATATATACATTACCTACTGGCGGTCGCCAGTAGGTAGTTATAGTTAGGATCTACTTTCCATAGGAAATCCGCAACATTCTATTGGGAATAACTTTGGCGCCGGTGGACGAATCTTAGCGAATTTCTCAAAGTTCGTGGCCCGCTCCTTCCCTGAAAATGTGGGGGGGATTCGTCAAGCGGGGGCCGAGATTAAAGGGGGGTCCCAAAATGTGTTTTCTCCATGTTAATTTCCATAGGGCGGTCAAACTCACTTTTAGCCCGAACGGCTGAATGGTTTTGCACCAAACTTGGCAAAATTGTAGGGACTGGTAGCCTGATGTGCCTTTGCAATGTCTCAAGATATGTGCTCCAGTGGTTTTTGAGTAATTTAGATTCAAAAAAATATATATATCTATGGCAGCGCCCCGGTACGCGCACCGGGGAGCGCACCGGCCGCGCTACGCGACTTGCGCACGGAAAGCTGATTGGCTCTCGGGTGTCTGTAAACATTCGAAACAATCCGGAGCGGCCGCCATCTTGTGTCTCGGTAAAATCGAGACACAAGAGGTGGCAAAAAAAAGGGGAAAATGACCATAAGGGGGCAGAGTAGACCCCCCCCGACCCCCTAGGTTTGATGTGGGGGCCAAAAAAGGGCCCCGCGGGGCAAAACATTTTTTTTTTTTCGCGGGGGGAGCGCCTGGTACGCGCAGCGGGGAGCGCACCGGGAAGCGTACCGGGGAGCATACCATGGGGGGAAAAAAATGACAATTTCAAAAAAATGTAGCTGTTTTAAAAAAAAAATCTTTTTGTTGTTTTTTTTTTTTTGATTTAAGTACCTACATGTAGGTATCAATGTAGAGACTTAGGGGCAGATTTACAAGCCACTTGCACCACTTTTGCGTCACTTTTCTCATGTTAAACGTGACGCAAAGGTGGTGCAAGGGGCTTGTAAATCTGTCCCTTTAATTTAATGTACACCTTCTCCTCTGTAGATATCTTGCATGTTGTTACAGAAGTTATTGTGGTATATGGAATCCATACCATAGTCTGTCAAGAAAGCAGAAACAGATACTTTAAGCACTTCCTGAGAAGGCCTAGTGGATGATGGGTAGTGTATCCTGCTCCCTTATGATGAAAAAGAGATGTATATTACACATTGTAGATAATATAGTGGGAGAAAGGAAGTAACTATGAGCAAACTTACTATGTAACACAAAAAAGTTGCACAGTATACTATAAGTCTCATTTTATAATATAATCATTTTGGTAATACTTCATGAATTACATATAAAAATGAATATTGTCTCAAACAATTTAAAATTATTAAATATAAATTTATTCTTCTGATTCTTTTTCATAATTTATTAAAACTTGTAACATAATATTGTCCAGTATTTCCTCATAATTATAAGTACATGATTCCATTTGTTCCAAACATTCTAATAACTGTTGGTCCATGGAGTCATCCATGAAATCAACTTTATCTTTTTGCTCTTCTGGATTTTCCACCTTTACTTCGATAGAAGTAACATTTGCTTGTTTTTCTCCTTCCATTTTCTTTCTGAAAATTGTATAAAAAGTAACTATATTAGTAGAGTTAGGGTACTGTTGGGTTTAAGTTTAGACAGGTACTTTTGAGTTTTTAACAGTGAAGTTATCTTTGGGCAGTGTATGGTTTCAGGCAGGAAGTAGAACTATTAAAAAGTGCATGTGATGAAGCCTAAGTAAATTCATAATTATACCAGAGAAGCCTAACTCAATCCATAATTATAACAGAGAAGCCTATCTCAATCTATAACTATTACACAGGGATAGTATATAACTATCAGAAAACGTTTTCCCAAATTAACTTAAAGTGCACAACATAGTTCCCCTTCAAAAATATTATCTTACCTTTTTCAAAGCAGTTGAAGTTTTCTGTGAAAATTCTTTTGAAATGTCCCTCAGGTACTTTTAGTCAAAATGGCTGTGTTTCCCTCTCATTTTTCATATATATTCATGTACTTAACCAATCAAATGTCAGTATATAAAAGTACAAAATGTAAGTAACATTTTAATTGGTTGAAAATTCTAACCCTTTCATATGTGTTTTTGTCATGTAATTTACCTCAGGATATTTAAACAGGGCTACAGCCCAAATGGCTCAATGGAATACCATCACATTTGGGAAAATGGTAGGGACTGGTATGTAGTAGGGTCTATTCTATATTTGGTGAAAGTCTGTCCAGTGGTTTTTATGTAATTTCGTTTCCCACATTTTTTTGGGGAGCGCTCACCGGTGCGCGCCCCGGTACGCATACCGGAAGCGCTACGGGGGTCCGCCGTTTTGTGTTTTGGTCGAATTGAGACACAAGATGGAGGACAAACAACGTTGGGAATGGGTAAAAAGGGGCACAGTAGACACCCCCTGACCCTCTAGGTTTTCTGAGGGGAGTTTAGGAGGGGCATATATGACAAAAAAAAAATCTTTAAATTTCGCGGCGGAGCGCCCGGTACGCGCCCTGGGGAGCGTACCGGGGAGCGTACTCTGGTGAAAAATAGTGAAAAAAGTTAGAGAAAGATAATCATTTTGAGTGATCAGAGGTAGGGTAGTTCTGAAAAGAGCTTTTGGGTTCTGTGGCTGATTTAGGTACCTACAAGTAGGTTCCAATGCACAGTCTTAAATTCAGGAGGAATATTCTATTCCCCTCATCTGAGAAGTGCACACCATCTCCTCTGTAGATGTCTTGCATGTTGTAACGCAAGTTATTGTTGTATATTGAACCCATTCCATAGTCTCTCATGTAAGCAGAAACAGATTTATTCACATGTTTCCGTGCTTTCTCAAATTGTGGACAAAATTGGTTGGACCAGTTCCATTTCTGTCTTTGGCATATATTGGAATATACCAAGGCAGTTTGTGAAAAAAGTGTCATCAATTGATCAAAGGTGTCCTTTAAAAGCATTTCCAGACCAACCCCAGTCAAAGTGCCCAAGTCATTTCCACCACAGTGCACTATTAAGAGGTCAGGGTTTGGCAGATGCAAAAAGGTTTTCACCAATGGTATCAATTGGTGACATCTCAATCCTCTCTGGCCAATCCACTTGACTTCCACATTTGGTAAATCAAGGTTGTGAAAATTTCTGCTAGCTGCATACCTTTGAGCCCAGTGGATGTAGCTATGTCCAATAATCCACACAGAATACATGATGAGAGAAGGTTCCGGTGCAGTCTGATGAAGTGTGGGAATGAAATGGCAGTTGGAACAGTATGAGTTTACAAAAAAATAATTGTGGAGTTTCACTGCTCTTGAATCACAAGCAATGATTGGTGGATTCAGATAGTTGAAAACTAAATGTTAGGGTGCATGGTTGTGTTTTGTGAAAGAAGCAATTTGAATGGTTAAGAAAAAGTCAATTAAAGAAACATTGCACCGGATAAGCTGGTGTATTGAGAGGTCAAACATCCTTGCTTAGTTCATTTGCAACATTGTAGAATAAACTGTTGAACCTGAGAGTTCAGTAAGAAGGGAGTTGCTATGGTAACAGATTGAAAGGGCTGAGGGGGGAAGGGTGTTGGTTTGAAAATAGTGAGGGAAGAGTTTTGATTGGTTGAAATGAGGCATATCTGTGTAGAATTAAAGTTTTTCTGTGCCAGTCATGGTTGCAATGTGTGGAGTGCATACCTTTTGTTCTGCTAAAGAAAAATTGGTGTGTGTGTCTGACATTGTTCTCTATCTCCCAAAGCATTTGTAAAGGTAAGTAATGATTCATTTAATTTAGATAGAAACTTATTTGCTCTATGGAGAAGATTTGGAAGCAGATAGTGAAGTTTCAGTAGTAAAATTGAATGCTTGTACATAGGACTTGTGCTGTGTGTTTGTAAAAAGTTATTTAAAAAACGATTTTGGGGTAAAAGAATGGCTTTTATTTTTTTGAGAAGCAATTAATAGTGTCTGCCTCTGTAAAGAAATATATTTGAATGTTTTAGAATTATGTCACCTGTGTTACCTCAAATTAGGAAGCAGATTGAGATTCTTTCTTGTTGGTTTGTGGCATGTTTTTTGGAAATGCTTGATATTAAAATATGCAAGGTAGAGGAATTGTCTTTTGTGAAACAGTGAGGTTTCACTAGTGAAATTGAATGCTTGTACATAGGACCTGCGCTGTGTTTCTAAAATGTTATTCAAAAAACGATTTTAGGGGCAAATCAATGTTTTTTCCATTTGGGCCTCATTTATGATTGCCTTGTGCCGCCAGTGCGTCACTTTTAACATGGGAAAAAAAGTGACGCACCGGTGGCGCAAGGCCTTCATAAATATGTCCTGAGTTTCTTTGCTGTTGGTTTGTGTCTTGCTTTTTGATAATGCTTGCTTTCAAGATTTGCAAGATAGAGTATTTGTATTTTGTGAAACAGTGAGGTTTCAGTAGTGAAATTGAATGCTTGTACATAGGACCTGCGCTGTGTTTGTAAAATGTTATTCAAAAAACGATTTTAGGGGCAAAGCAATGGCTTTTATATTTGGGCCTTATTTATGATTGCCTTGTGCCTCCGGTGCGTCACTTTTAACATGGGAAAAAAGTGACGCACCGGTGGCGCAAGCCTTCATAAATAAGGCCCTGAGTTTCTTTGTTGTTGTTTTGTGTCTTGCTTTTTGATAATGCTTGCTATCAAGATTTGCAAGATAGAGGAATTGTTTTTTGTGAAATAGTGAAGTTTCAGTAGTGAAATTGAATGCTTGTACATAGGACCTGCGCTGTGTTTCTAAAATGTTATTCAAAAAAACGATTTTAGGGGCAAATCAATGGCTTTTACATTTGGGCCTTATTTATGATTGCCTTGTGCGGCCGGTGCGTCACTTTTAACATGGGAAAAAAGTGACGCACCGGTGGCGCAAGGCCTTCATAAATAAGGCCCTGAGTTTCTTTGCTGTTGGTTTGTGTCTTGCTTTTTGATAATGCTTCCTATCAAGATTTGCAAGATAGAGGATTTGTATTTTGTGAAATAGTGAGGTTTCAGAAGTGAAATTGAATGCTTGTACATAGGACCTGCGCTGTGTTTCTAAAATGTTATTCAAAAAACGATTTTGGGGGCATATCAATGGTATTTACATTTGGGCCATATTTATGATTGCCTTGTGCTTCCGGTGCGTCACTTTTAACATGGGAAAAAGATGACGCACCGGTGGTGCAAGGCCTTCATAAATAAGGCCCTGAGTTTCTTTGCTGTTGTTTTGTGTCTTGCTTTTTGATAATGCTTGCTATTAGCATTTGCAAGCAGGGCCGGCTCTAGACATGTGCAAGCTGTGCACCTGCACAGGGCCACCAAACCCCAGGGGCCACCACGCCAATATATATCCTTAATATATTAATCCTCTGAGGATGGATACATATTTGCGTGGTGGCCCCTGGCAGGGATTTGGCGGCCTCCGGCTCTGTTCCACTTCTAAACTCCCTGACCCCCTCCCCTCTTTACTGGCCTGCGCGCTCCGCCCCGCCCGGACCCCCTCTTCCGGGCCCCCTACCTACGCTCCCTGCCCAGGGCCTCCATGAGCCTAGAGCCGGCCCTGTTTGCAAGTTAGAGGATTTGTATTTTGTGAAACAGTGAGGTTTCAGTAGTGAAATTGAATGCTTGTGCATAGGACCTGCGCTGTGTTTGTAAAATGTTATTCAAAAAGCGATTTTAGGGGCAAATCAATTGCTTTTACATTTGGGCCTTATTTATGATTGCCTTGTGCCGCCGGTGCGTCACTTTTAACATGGGAAAAAAGTGACGCAACGGTGGCGCAAGGCTTCATAAATAAGGCCCTGAGTTTCTTTGTTGTTGTTTTGTGTCTTGCTTTTTGATAATGCTTGCTATCAAGATTTGCAAGATAGAGGAATTGTTTTTTGTGAAATAGTGAAGTTTCAGTAGTGAAATTGAATGCTTGTACATAGGACCTGCGCTGTGTTTCTAAAATGTTATTCAAAAAAACGATTTTAGGGGCAAATCAATGGTATTTACATTTGGGCCTTATTCATGATTGCCTTGTGCCACCGGTGCGTCACTTTTAACATGGGAAAAAAGTGACGCACCGGTGGCGTAAGGCCTTCATAAATAAGGCACTGAGTTTCTTTGCTGTTGGTTTGTGTCTTGCTTTTTGATAATGCTTGCTATCACGATTTGCAAGATAGAGGATTTGTATTTTGTGAAACGGTGAGGTTTCAGTAGTGAAATTGAATGCTTGTACCTAGGACCTGCGCTGTGTTTCTAAAATGTTATTCAAAAAATGATTTTAGGGGCAAATCAATGGTATTTACATTTGGGCCTTATTTGTGATTGCTTTGCGCCGCCGGTGCGTCACTTTTAACATGGGGAAAAAAGTGACGCACCGGTGGCGCAAGGCCTTCATAAATAAGGCCCTGAGTTTCTTTGCTGTTGGTTTGTGTCTTGCATTTTGATAATGCTTGCTATCAACATTTGCAAGATAGAGGATTTGTATTTTGTGAAATAGTGAGGTTTCAGAAGTGAAATTGAATGCTTGTACATAGGACCTGCACTGTGTTTCTAAAATGTTATTCAAAAAAACGATTTTGGGGGCAAATCAATGGTACTATCTAATCCTTGTCAATAATGTAAAACCAATTCATGTGCTCAAAATATTTTTTAGGAATAACATTTAAAAAACAGAGATAAGTTCATATGTATATGCATTATAGTGTTTATATTGTTTATTTATTGTCATTGCTTTGTTGTTTGGTAATAGTGGTCTATAATGTGTTTTTTTTTTTACCACAGATTTAAATCAATATTTCAATTGTAAGGAAATATGCCCTCAAGCCAGAGGAGAAGGAAAGATGCTATGCGAAAAAACCCAAAAAGAGCAACGGAATTAAAGCAGTGTCCTACAACAAATACTACAAAAAACGCCAAAAAAGCTCCTGGTAAGACATATATCTAGATAAAAAAAAATTATAATGTTCATGTGAATTTACAGAAGGAGAGAGCAAATTTGAAGAGAAAAGAGAGCCCCCCCCAAAATCTTACTACTGCAGCTGGAGACAATAATATGTATAGGAATAGAAGGCAAAATGAATTCAGGGACATTCGTAAACGAATGTTTCGCAATAGGGTAGTTTTAAATTTATTAAAAAACATTAAGAAAGGTACACAGAGAGCTGCTTTTTATAAGAAAAAGAAAAATGTAGAGAAGATTGTTGATCAAGCTTTTGAAGTTAAGAACAAATTATTTATTTTAATAATCAATAGAATTAGGACACTTAACAAGACAATTGATGTTTTCAAATCAAACAGTAGATCCAAAAGAGTAATTAATCAAACTAATTTTTGTAAAGTTTTTCTGGAGAATGGATGCATAGTTCAAGTTGTGAGCCATTTTTTAATGAGGAGAGTTACTTTCAGGAGAATGATTTAGTGCATGCAGTTGGCACCAGTGGTCGAGCAGATGAGGTGAAAGATGGTTGTCCGATTGAAAAAGAGAAACTTGTGTCTAGAGATGTAGAAGAGGTATTAAGTGATGAAGTTTTAGGAAGACGTACTAAGGGTCCAGTGTACAATTGGAAGTGTAGTAGTATTTGTAGTGTGTGACAGGATTCTATCGATGTGCTTCGTAATTTCTTACGTACATATAGTAAGAAAAGTCTAAAACAAAAAATGAAGTTGTTGCAAGACTCAGATCCTTGCAGAGTGAGAGAAAACACAGGTCTGCATGGACATTCATTGGCTTGTCTTTCTAGAAAAGTATGTCGGAGTGTTTTTCATCATTTTAGGATGTTAGCAGTGCATCATAACAAAATGAGGAAATTAGTGAGAAGGTTGTATTTTGCAAAAAGTCCAGCACTTAAGCTTACACAGTTAAACAGTGCTCTTTTTCATGGAACTGAATTAGATGTGAAGAAGATTTGTGAAGAAATTGAGATTTGTTATTTTTGTGAAAAAGAGGACAGTGTACAAATTGACACAGTAATACAAGGTAATGTGGAAGACAATGTACAGATTTCAAGTACAGAAACGTTTGACCAGGAAATTAGCAAGTTTCAGTTGAAATCGAGTGAAAGGCCTAATTTTACTTGTGTGTGTTGTTGACGGACTCATTATAAGATTCAGACTAGGTTAGTTGATTTATATGCAAAAAGTGAAATGGAAAATAATAGTGAATGGAGGAATTTTGCAACTTATTTGTTGGTGGAGAATTCTTTTGATTTGAGTTTTGATCAGCGTATTTGTAAATATTGTTATAATAAATTAAATGAAAACAGAATGCCTGCTAGAGCTGTTTATAATAATCTGGAGTTGGTAGACATTCCTTCTGAATTGATGGATTTAAATACATATGAATCTATTTTGATTCAATGTGTCCATCCTTTTCAGGCAACTGTTCGCATGGAGCCTAAGACAGGGAAATTGCCTCCTTCAGATTTACAGAGAGGATTAAAGGGAAGAGTTGTTTATTTGCCTCTAGATTTCAAGACAAATATTGATATAATTGGTGTAGAAAAAGTGGAAGAGGCACCTTTAGTTATTTTAGTTAATGGGGTTCCGACAAAGAGTAAGAAAATCTGGCAAGATTTAGTGGATGTTAGGAAAGTCAAAAAGGCAACGTTGTATTTGGTCAAAAATAATGAGTACTACAAACATGTATGTGTTGAAGCAGAGGAAATAGTTGCAGAAGAAGACAGTGATTGTTCAGTTGGCCAAATTGAAAAAGTTGATGTGTCTAGAGGTGAAGAAATATATGAACATTAAACTATTCATCCTTTTCATTCCAAAGAAGTAATGGGGAATGCAATTGCCTTGTTTCAAATGAAAGCAGAAAAGGAAGTCCCATTAGTGTATGGGAAGAAAGTTTAGAAGCACGTTGTTTTCCACAGCTATTTCCAACAGGTCGAGGTGGACGATATGACGATCGACCAGTTCAAATTCCTGCTTCTGAATACCGGACTTTAAGATTATATGCTGAAGATTCAAGGTTTCGTCAATGCATTCCATATTTGTTTCATCTACTGTATGAAAGTGACTTGTCTGGACTTTCATATGCAGTACATCATATACTGAAAAGTGGAGCACATCTGCAAAATGTTTCGACAAGGGACTTTATGGAGAAAGTCAATCTGCAAGATAATATTTTCGAATCTCATCTAATCAATCTCATGGCATGTCAGCGTGGTACAAACGTGTATTGGTACCGTCGTCATGGGGAATTGAAATGTATGCTAAGAAACTTAGGAACTCCTACATGGTTCCTCACTCTTAGCTGTGCTGAGTATGCATGGGACGACTTACTTGAATTTCTACGCGAGGCAAATGCTAATATACAAAATATAGATTTGAAAACACCAGGAGAACTGTGTTCTTTGGATCCAGTGAATGTATGCAGATATTTCTATCATAGATTTGAAGCGTTGATGTCTGTTATTACCAATAAAAAAATCCTCCTCTTGGAGAGGTTTTGGATTTCTTTTGGAGAAAGGAGTATCAAGCGAGAGGTGCTCCTCATATACATATGTTGTTGTGGATCAGATTCGGATGAAACAGTGATGAGTTTCATTGAAGAGTATTCAACATGCGCTGTTCCGAAAAGTACTGAAGAAAACAATTTAAGGCAACAAGTTTTACGCTTCCAATCCCATCGTTGTGGGAAGTACTGTCGTCGAAAATTCAAAAACAAGGAAAAGTTCTACACAAAATGTCGTTTTGCGTTTCCACGACCAGTGATTTCTAGGGGAAGAGTAAATAATTTGATGTCATCTCTACGACATGCTGTGACGAGGAAATCACCCAAAAATACATACAATTTAAAAAGAAACGAAGAGTCCAAGTACATCAACGACTACAACCCAGTGATTTTGTCCATGTGGAATGCTAACATGGATATTCAGTTCGTTGTTGACAACTCTATTGCTGTGGCTCGATATGTGACATCTTACATCACAAAAAAAGAAAAGACAGAACTAAAGGAAATGTGGGAGGACATTTCACATAAAAAGAGTCTAAGCAAGAAATTATACAGTTTCAGTCTGAAGATGTTGTTGCATCGAGAAATTGGAGCATATGAATGTTCTGATCGGTTATCATCAGCAAGTCTCTATGCCAAATCAAGAACAATCATTTGGGTGAGTCTTGGTCTTGCTGCAGCACGAAACCGAGTTTTGAAATCTGTACAAGAAATTGAATATTTGGCAGGGAAAGAACCAAACAGTACAAATATTTTGAAGACAAACATGTTGGATACATACTATCCAAATAGAAGTACTCACCTTGAGAACACTTGTTTGTATGAAGTTCAGCAAAACTACAGTTATAAGAGGAACATCACAGAAGATATCAATAATGGAAAATATGCTGTCATTGGGTATGAAGGATGTCTAGTGAAGCAGAGAAAAGGCCATTTGATTAATCATCGATAATTGAGTTGCGAATCTCCAGACAAAAGAGAATTTTACCATTTAGCTCTTTTGCAACTCTTTAAGCCATGGTGTACAGAAGAGGAACTACTTGGAGATTTTCTCTGTTACGAAGACTCTTTTAATGCAACCAAGGATACCATAGAATGTCCTGTTTTTCCAAATTATCTGAAAATGTTGAACAAAGAAATAGAGCAAGAAACCTGAACCTGCTGAAGAGATTGCTAGAGACAGTTCTCAAGACAGTCAGAGTTCTACTTCATTGAGTCAGGATCCACTAGGAGGACCAATTATCCAAAATGAATCTCAAGAGGATGTAGTTAACTTAGAAGATTTGGTAAAGCAACTAAACGTTGAGCAGAAAATGATATATGACAAAGTCACAGAACAGATAGAACATGGATTCAGACATGAGAAACAAGAGTGCTCATGTACATCACTTAAGCCTGTCCGACTGTACGCAAGTGGAGCAGCGGGAACAGGAAAAAGTTTTCTGATTAAAGCCATTGCAACTTATTTGCAGAAAAGGACTGAATCACCGCTGTCTTGTGTTGTAACCGCTCCAACTGGACTGGCAGCACATAACATTAAAGGGATTACTCTACATCGTTTACTGATGCTGCCAGTAGAGCATGATAATAAATTGCATTACAACAAGATATCTGGAGATGCGTGTTCTGAAGTTTCCAGAGTCCTGAAGAAAATGAAACTTCTTATCATTGATGAAGTAAGCATGGTCTCAAATCTAAGGCTTGCTTTTGTGCATTTGAGAATGCAAGAAATTCTTAGAACAGAGTATGATGTGTTATTTGGAGGAAAACACATTATTGTTTTTGGAGATCTACTGCAATTGACTCCAGAAAAAGGACAACCAGTGTTTAAAATGCTCACGCATGAAGATACCAGGAAGTCGCTTGGAAGCATTGGAAACGTTAATATATGGTTACATTTTAAATATGCAGAACTGCTTCAAAATATGCGACAGGCAAAGAATGAAGATTATAAAAATATTCTACAAGATGTAAGAATCGGAAAAGTAAGTGAGCTTGGGAAAGAAGCTTTACATGCTCGATTAATTTCAAATTTGTATCCAAATGAAAACATTCTTCCAGAGAATATTTTTTTAAAAATTACTGAGAAGAAATCTAGGATATGTTTGATGCCAACTCTGCAAGAATGTTCCATCTTCAACAACAAAATGTTAAAGTTGGAAAATGAAGAGATTGTGAAACTGGAAGCAATAGATAAAATAGAGCATATGGGTGCAACAATTGTTTTGTCAGAAAATTTGAAAACAAAATTGGATTCATTAGAGAAGAGTATATCTAAAACAGCTGGTTTTGAAAAGACTCTGAATGTGTGTTTAAATTGTCGTATCATTTTGAGAAGGAATTTAAATGTTGAGAGAGGTCTGGTAAATGGAGCAATGGGTCATGTTGTTGATTTTGTGAATTATAGAAAAATAGATGGAATTGAATTTTTAAAAATAAAATTTGATGGCATTGAGCAAGTACAACAAATCAGTCGTTGTTCTGCTAGATTTTTGCTTGTAAAAGACTTATATGTTCGCCGAAAACAGTTTCCTGTTTGTTTGGCATATGCGGTGACAATTCATAAATCTCAAGGTTTAAGTGTAGATAGTGCTTTGGTTAACATTGGAAGCTCTGTGTTCAAAGAGGGTATGGCATATGTGGCATTATCACGAATCAAGTTTATCAGGATTGTACTTGATTGAGTGTGATGAGACAAAGATTTGTGCAGATCTAGATTGTGTTAAAGAATACAATAGGTTAAGAAGAGAGTATGCTCCACATTTGCCTCAATATCCTCTGTTTGAGAAAAGTGTGGTAGGCCGAAAAAGAAGAAATTAAAATAATTGCAGTGAGGTGGTAGCAAAAAGACAAAAAGTAGATGAAACTGTAATTGTAAGCAGAAAGAAAAAGCATTCTGTTGAAGATGTTGTTGGATTTCAATTTGAAAACAGTTCTGGTGTCAACTGCTATGCTAATGTAGTGGTTAATGTTGTTTTTTTTCTTAAAACTTTACAAGAACAGATTGTTGAAAATCGGGATCAAAGATTCTGCGGTTTATTGAATTCTGTGTTTCGGAAATGTAGTAGTGATAGAGCAAAAATAGAAAGTGTAACAGAAATTCGAAATATTTTAGACATGTGTTCTGGTCAAGAAAAATTTTCACAGAACATTCAGCAGGATTGTCAGGAATTTTTAATGTATATGTTTGGTGTTTTGGAAGATGAAGGAGTAGATGTAGAAAATCTTTTTAGCCTTTCTTATCAATGGCAGCATGATTGCCACAATTGTAGTTTATCAAGTACTACTAGAATAGACACTGAAAGATTTATATATTTGACTTTACCAGACTGCAAATCAGTGTAATTTAATAATCTAGTTGAAGCAGCTGATCATAATATGGTGTGTACCCAATGTAAGTGTCCAATGCTGTCCACATTATTTATACAAATTGATGGTCAGTATGTCATTTTAGTTTTCCAACGATGTAGACCTGATGGAACTAAATTGACAACTTGTATCAAAAATGTTGTGGCTTCTCAGTTATCAATTTCAGGAAGAACATTTAGAACTGTAGCTATTATTTATCATGACGGTCCTTTGACAACATCAGGACATAATACATGCTACTTAAAATGTCAAAAAGGTTGGAGTTACTGCAATGATTCTCATTTAACTTATAAACAACGTTTGCCTTTTGACTTAAAAAATTCTTACCTAGTGTTTTTAGAACCAAAGTTTTAGTAAAGGTAATTGGCCTTTGAAGACGGGAGCAGTTAATAAAAGGTAGTTAGTTAGTCTAATGTTTAAAATTATTTATCTCATATAGGTCCTGTAAGTGGATCTCATAGTAAGTGATATCAGTTTTATAGGAAATGTTGAACATGAGTGATCAAAAAAGAGAATATGAATTTTTAAACAATGTGAAAATGTCATATGACCTTTTCTTTGAAAACTTCGGGTGAACGGTAATTTCAGAGTTTAATTAGAGAAAATTCAAAATATACTCATATATCTGACACTATTTGGCCGTAACGAAAGTTCAAGGTATGAGTAATAAGTCATAACTTAACACAAGGAGGAAAATGAAAACGTTGAGAATTATTTCAGATGTTCTTAGATCTTTTTTCATAGAAAGTCGATGAAATGGAAGTTTTAGAGAACAGCAGAGTATTTTCCTACGAAAAGGACCTTCACTATCTACTATTTGGCCTCAAGGAAAAGTAAGTGAATCAAAGATTAGTGTACATATATGATTTGTAAGTTATATGTTTTTTTTTAAACACAATCTTTTAGATTGTGGTTTTTTTTCCCGCTGTTATATGATGAAGAGTTTGAACTCACTATTTTAAGTGAAATTCAATATATTCTGAGAACAGCAAAAATAAACAATGTAACATATTGTATAAGTCATTCTATAGTTTGCATTGTGTAATTTATATTATATTCCCATTGTCTCACACTCATTTTCCTTTTTCCACCCTTATTCAGCTCTCCTTACTCACTTACACTGCCTTTCTTTCACTTTGTTTCATCGCTGTTCCTTTACTCCACTTCTTTCACAACTCCTCAATCCAATTTCAACTGTCTGCATTTCCTCTCTCCCTTGCACCACTTTTCAGCTTTCTCACGTTCTCTCAGTACCACTGCTTTACTTCTCTTCCCCTCTCTTTCCTTCTTTTACTCCTTTACTCTTTTTCCTTTCTTCACTCATTGTACTGCACTTCACTCAGTCCTTCTCTTTGTATTGCTGTGTACTTACTTCCTCACTCCTTTTTCCTCTATCGTTCTATATTAACCTCATTCCTTTCATCCCTTCACTCTGTGACTCCCCTTCACTCACTCTCAGTCATCTTCCATTCCTCTTTCTTGTAAATGGATCCTCATTTAGACTCCTTTCCCTTTCACTCATTTTCCTTTTACTTACTTCTCTTTCCTGATTTCGTTTTGGTATGTCACATTCTTTTAGTATCTTACTTACTTTCAGTAATTTGTTCTCCTATTTCTTTTTCCCTCTTTTTTGTCTTTCTACAGTACTTTATTTACGTTTCTGTATCCTTCACTCTTGCTTTATTTCTTAGTACACTTTTTTTGATTTTTTACCTCTTGACCTGTTTCTTCTATTTTAAAATATATATTTTACTAATTATAACTTTTTATTCTTTTGTCTTTCACAGATTTAAAGTGTAGTTTAAACATGCAAGTAAGTTTTCAATAATTATATGGTAAGTGTGACTAAAAAATGTAGGTTGTCATCACCCTTTGCTTTAACCTCACTACTTTTCTCACACCCTACCTCACCTCTGTTTCCTTAATCTGCTTCCCTCACTTATTCTTATCCTCCATGTTTATTTCCCTTTTCCTTACTTTCCTAACACATTCAACTTCTTTCAGTCTTCCTGCTCACCCACACTCCCTCACTTTCCTTTCTTTTCTGGTTCACTCAGTCCCTTTCTATCCTTCCTTCCTTTACTCTCTCTGTTCTTTCTCTCTGTCACTCCCCATATCTTACCCTTATTCACTTTTATCCACTCTCTTTCACTTCTCTTTACTTACACTCACTGCTCTTTTCTTTCCCTCCGTTACCGCTGTTCCTTGTCTCTGGTTCCATTACTACCCATCATTCCCCATCCTTTACTTTCCTTCCTTTTACTTTCATCACCCATTCACATTCTCCCAGAACCTCTGCTTTAGTCTTCTTCCTGTTTCTTCTCTTCTTTTGCTCCCTTATTCATTTTCCTTTTCTCAGTTACTTCGACTTATACCTTTTCTCTGTTTTACTATCTATTACACAGTCCCTCTGTGTTCTTCCTTCTAGCTCTATTTCTCTTTACACCACTATCTCTGTCCCCTTTGCTCATGCTCACTCCTTCATTAATTTTTTTTTCTTTTTTTTTTGGTACGCTCACGGGACGCACCCCGGTACGCGCACCGGGCCGCGCACCGGGAGCGCTCCAGGATGAAACATTAAAAAAATTAATATACTTTAAAAAAAAGGTATATTAATATACATATATATTCACTGAAAAAACCATAGGTTTCACACTAGTTATAGTTAGAGACTAGCATTTAAAAAACCTTTGAAATTCACTGAAAAAAACATAGGTTTCACACCAGTTATAGTTAGGAATTAGCATTTACAAAACCTATTAAATTCACTGAAAAAACCATAGGTTTCACACCAGTTATAGTTAGCTGGAAATTTTACTGACATAAAACCATTGAAATTCCACGTTATAGTTAGTTGTACTCACTATAACTTGCGCGTGTAATGCACTGCTGATGACGTCACATATTACATCACTCATGACATGGTCAGTGACATCACTCATGACATCACTGATGACACCATCCTTGTGACAGAGTGACAGACCTCCTTTCAGTGTAATGTAACCCTTAAAACACATATTCGAAAATAGAAATTAACATTTAAAAAAAAAGGAGATATCCATACCAGTTACAACAACCAATTCAGTAATTCCACCATCTATATACACATTCTCTCATTCACCAACAGTTCTATATAGTCACTCATACATATACTCACTCATCATATGTAGTGATACACCTATACATCCTATTACACACCGACAGTCATCCAAAAGTTACTCACACACATACTCACACATGCAAATAAACTATTGAACATCCATTTATTTGCATATACAACTATACACACACTACCACCTTACCTCTAAGGAAAGTTACACATACTTACTCTCTTAAACAATCACTTATAGAAACACATACTTATTTAAACAGGAACTCTTACCATCTCACATATACTCACTTATATACATCAATACTCACATATACTAGATTAAAACATATGTCGTTACTGATAAAGACACTAGTGAGAGAGTCATTCACTCACTAACACACACATATACACATTCATCCACCCATACAGTCCTGCACATATGCTGTCTTCAAAACACATACAAACAGTGAGTCAGTCATTGATGCATCTATGTGCTAAGTAATACCCCCACCAAACCATACAGACACTCATACAGATACTAAAAAAAATCTAATAACCCATATACACACACATGTAGCTACTCACCAACCCATGCAGCCACTTATACACAAAGTGAAACACTGATACATATATTTAAATATTTAAACATTACTCGCTAATATATGTATTCACTAAGATACACTTAATAAGCCAGTTAACCAATCAATTTTTTTTAAAAAACATTCATTAAAACACTTTTTTAAACATTTATTCTTCCATCGACGTTTACATATACATATATAAAACATATTTATTTTTCAGAAAGACACACATTCACTGGATGGTGTCATCAGTGATGTCATGAGTGATGTCACTGACCATGTCATGAGTAATGTAATATGTGACGTCATCAGCAGTGCATTACACGCGCAAGTTATAGTGAGTCCAACTAACTATAACGTGGAATTTCAATGGTTCTATGTCAGTAAAATTTCCAGCTAACTATAACTGGTGTGAAACCTATGGGTTTTTTCACTGAACAGAAAGTCCCCCTAGACATGACATCAACACTGTCAGTTTAATTACCACCTTCAATACTGAGGAGAAAAAAATAAGGGGCATCCTTAAAAAACACTGGCCCATACTCCACACTGACATTAATCTGTCACCACTTCTGCTGACAGAACCCTCTATTATTTTCAGGAGAGGACCCTCGATGAGAGATTCTTTAGTGAGAACTAGTCCAGAGGTAAATGAGAGTAAGGTGTGGGTTTCCAATAAAAGAGGCTTCCACAAATGTATTTCATGCAGAGCATGCAAGTTCGGGGTAAACACTGTTGAATTTCAGTCCCCATTCAACCCCATCCCTACACCGATCAGAGAACTATATACATGTCGCACAGACCATGCTGTTTATGTACTAGAGTGCTCATGTAAACTTAAGTATGTGGGCAGTACTAAGTTACAGGTATTCAATCGCATATTACAGCATCTTAGGGCAATAGTTAACTCTGATGCAAATTACCCTGTTGCCCGCCATTTTGAACTTGTACATGCTAAAAACTTGAATCATCTCACTTATTTTGTCATCGATTACGTACCCAAGAAAATCCGTGGTGGGGATCGAGAGAAAATGTTGAGACAACTTGAGAGCAAATACATTGTACTCCTAAACACCAGAATACCGAATGGGCTAAATAGGGGGAGGACTTACAAGTTTTCCTATAATCTAAAGATCTCTTTTTGTCATGTAGCCATTAGGGTAGGACTCTGCCAAATGCCTCCCTTTCCCCTGACTTATGTAAGTCTTACTCTTGGAGTTTATTTTTCTATTTTTTTTTTTTTTCTCTTTCCTAAATGTAACGCACATTAAGTTCATGATCATTATATCTTGTCTGTCTGAGTCTTGTTGATGGAATATTTTCCTAAATGGAAACTAATTGGAGTTATTTAGTCACTATGGCTATAGTGAACTTACAGCATCAGCGGCAATGCTTAACATATGTTTTTAACTGTGTTTGGTTAATAGCACTAGCGCAGGTACAATCCAAGAATATGACATAAATCATTCATGATTTTTGTTAAAAATTATATATTTGTACATACTGCGAGTATATTATGCACTGTAGGGCACTTGAGCACTGTTTTTTCTATAACATTCTATGGGTTTGTTTTATTACTCTGGGACATGGTATCAGTAATTTACACATACTTTATGACGATCTTAATTCCGCACGGGGTGTAAAAAAGAGTCTTTTTTCACCCGTACATACCCCTAAACCATTATCACATAGTTCAACATAGAACTTAATCATGCACTTGCACTTTATTGTATTCGGTATGTGTAACCGATTGTAGTAACAATGTTTATCAAAAATGAATTTATTCAATAATATGTTTACACATTGTTTCGATTTAGTTCATGTATATAAGGAATACGTTTTAATGGGTTTGTACTCAGTGTATATTTGCATACCGGTATCTTTTCTATGTCCCTTACCCATGTGATTTGATGTTATTGTTGATGAGCACAGTATATAAACACCCCCATTGGTCATTTGAAGCCATGTGATCAAGGCCGTTCCTTGACGGCCGAAACGCGCCATGCCGATGGCGAAGGAAAAATAAAGCCACTATATAACGACTCGGTGTTGTGGAGATCTGTACCTGAGGGACGTGTGGGGAGCCACATCGCAGGACTTTGTTTATATATATATATATATATATATATATATATATATATGTATATATATATATATATATATATATTACCTACTGGCAGTCGCCAGTAGGTATATATAGTTAGGACCTAGTTACCATAAGAAATCCCCAACATTCTATTGGGATTTAACTTTGGCTCTGATTGAGGAATCTGCATGTAATTTTCCTTAAATTTGCTCATCTACGCTCCGCTCCTTCCCTTAAAGTTTCGGGGGGATTCGTCAAGCAGGGGCGAGAAAAAAGGGGGGTCCCAAAACGTGTTTTCCCGATGTTAATTTCCATAGGGACCTTTAGACACAGATACAGCCCGAACGGCTGAATGGAATTACACCAAACTTGTCAAAATGGTAGGGCCTCGTATGCAGATGTGCCTTTGCTATGTTTGGTGAAAATCCCTCCAGTAGTTCTTGAGTAAATTGAATTTGAAATTTTTCAAATGGCATTTTCTATGGGACCTTTAGACACGGCTACAGCCCGAACGGCTGAACGAAATTACACCAAACTTGGCAAAATGGTAGGGACAGGTATGCAGTAGTGCCTTTTCTATATTTGGTGAAAATCCCTCCAGTAGTTGTTGAGAAAATTGAATTTGAGCAAATTATATATCTATATGCGCTCAACATTCTATTGGGAATAACTTTGGCGCCGATTGAGGAATCTGCGTGTAATTTTCCAGAATTTTGCCCAGCTCCACTCCGCTCCTTCCCTGAAAGTTTCGGGGGGATTTGTCAAGCGGGGGCCAAAAGGGGGGTCCCAAAACGTATTTTCCCCATGTTAATTTCCATAGGGACCTTTAGACACGGCTACAGCCCGAACGGCTGAATGGAATTACACCAAACTTGTCAAAATGGTAGGGCCTCGTATGCAGATGTGCCTTTGCTATGTTTGGTGAAAATCCCTCCAGTAGTTCTTGAGAAAATTTAATGTGACATTTTTCAAATGGCATTTTCTATGGGACCTTTAGACACGGCTACAGCCCGAACGGCTGAACGAAATTACACCAAACTTGGCAAAATGGTAGGGACAGGTATGCAGTAGTGCCTTTTCTATATTTGGTGAAAATCCCTCCAGTAGTTGTTGAGAAAATTGAATTTGAGCAAATTATATATCTATATGCGCTCAACATTCTATTGGGAATAACTTTGGCGCCGATTGAGGAATCTGAGTGTAATTTTCCAGAATTTTGGCCAGCTCCACTCCGCTCCTTCCCTGAAAGTTTCGGGGGGATTTGTCAAGCGGGGGCCAAAAGGGGGGTCCCAAAACGTATTTTCCCCATGTTCATTTCCATAGGGACCTTTAGACACGGCTACAGCCTGAACGGCTGAATGGAATTACACCAAACTTGGCAAAATGGTAGGGCCTGGTATGCACATGTGCCTTTGCTATGTTTGGTGAAAATCCCTTCAGTAGTTCTTGAGAAAATTGAATTTGAAATTTTTCAAATGGCATTTTCTATGGGACGTTTAGATACGGCTACAGCCCGAACGGCTGAACGGAATTACACCAAACTTGGCAAAATGGTAGGGACAGGTATGCAGTAGTGCCTTTTCTATATTTGGTGAAAATCCCTCCAGTAGTTGTTGAGAAAATTGAATTTGAGCAAATTATATATCTATATGCACTCACGTGCGCGCACCCTTACGTGCGCGAGCAAGTTTCTGATTGGCTGGCAGTCGAGTGCCAACATTACCAAACTGTCCAAACCAGGAAGTGTTGACCACCATCTTGTTTTTCAGGAGAACTGAGGCACAAGAGAGCCCAAAGCAAGAGTGGAAAACACGAAAAGGGGGCAGGGTAGAGACCCCCCAACCCTCTAGCCCTTCTCAGGGGGTCCCAGAAGGACCCCCAAGGGCAAAAAAAAATTTAAAAATTCGAAAAAATCGAGGGGTATGCACACCGTATGCGTATGGTACACGTACCGTGCGCGTGCCCCGCGATTTTTAAAAAAAAATAAAAAAAATGTTTGCACTTGGTGGTCCTTCTGGGACCCCCTGAGAAGGGCTAGGGTGTCAGGGGGTCTTTACCCTGCCCCCTTTTTGTTTTTTCCACTCTTGTTTTGTGCTCTCTTGTGCCTCACTTCTCCTAAGGAACAAGATGGCTGCTCAGGTGGTCCCAGAAGGATAATAACATATATAAACGTTATCCGCTAATAGAATTAGTATTTACAAAACCTTTGAAATTTATTGAAAAAAAAATATAGGTTTCACGCCTGATATAGTTAGGAATTAGCATTTAAAAAACCTTGCAAATTCACTGAAAAAACCATAGGTTTCAGGCCTTATATCGTTAGGAATTAGCATTTAAAAAACCTTGCAAATTCACTTAAAAAACCATAGGTTTCAGGCCTTATATAGTATTATAGTTAGAAATTAGCATTTTAAAAACCTTGCAAATTCACTCAAAAAAGCATAGGTTTCAGGAATTATATAGTTAGGAATTAGCATTTAAAAAACCATTGAAATTTCTCCTATATAGTTAGTTGTACTAACTATATTTCGCGCACCCGCAATCCACTGCTGATGATGTCACATATTACATCATTCATGACATGGTCAGTGACATCACTGATGACATCACTGATGACATCTCAAATGACATCACTGATGACATCACTGATGACATCTCATTTGACATCACTGATCACATCACTGATGATATCATTCATGTGATAATACGATGCACCTCCTCACACTCTAATATAACATTTGATACACCCAGTGTTAAATACAGACTTACATTCTTGAAACCATTGACACACCAATACCAGTTACTACATACGCACTCACTGATTCCTAGGTCTACACACACATTCACTCATTCACCCATAGAATCACTCATACATACAGTCACTCATCAATACAACACTATCATATGCACTCATACACCTATACAGACACTCACACACTGCCACTCATCCATGGAGTTACTCACACACCTAGTCAGTCATGCAAAGAATCTATCATACTTCCATTTTCTCAACTATACAGTTATACACACAACACCTTACTTATTCATACATATACTAACATATACTTACTCTCTAATACAATCACTGATACAAGTACACAATGATCCATACAGCCACTCGCACATTCACTGGCTCTCATGTATAGTCATGTATACATGCCAACTCTCACATGCACTGTGTTTTACATATGTACTTACTTGGACATATAGCACTGAGATATCCATTCACTCACCAACACACCCATGCACACAGTCAACCACCCATATAGCTGTTTCCACATGCACTCTTGAACTCATACACCTAGTGAATCAACTGCTCACATATCTATGCACAGAGTCACACACCTCCCAGCCACCCACACTAACACTCAGTCTCCCATTCAAATACTTGGGCAACCAATCAATAACCCATATAGCCACTCATATAGCTACTGATCAACACATGCAGCAGCTTACACAACAACAGACATACTGATGCACACATTCAGACAGTTTAGTCACTAACGCATGCATTTAGTAAGACACATTTATTTACTCACTCATACAGTCAGTCACGCACCTACTAAATCCTTCATCCAGACACTTATACATCCACTCATTCTTCAATATGTAAAACATATTTAAACTTTACAGAAACACACAGTCACTGGATGATGTCATCAGTGATGTCATCAGTGATGTCAAATGAGATGTCATCAGTGATGTCATCAGTGATGTCACTGAACATGTCATGAATGATGTAATATGTGACATCATCAGCAGTGGATTGCGGGTGCGCGAAATATAGTTAGTACAACTAACTACATAGGAGCAATTTCAAAATGCGAATTCCTAAATTCCTAACTATATAAGGCCTGAAACCTATGGTTTTTTAAGAGAATATATATATATATATATATATATATATATATATATATATATATATATATATATATATATATATATATATTCACTTAAAAAACCAAAGGTTTTAGCCTCGTTATAGTTAGGAATAAGCATTTAAAAAACCTTAGAAATTCACTGAAAAAACCATAGGTTTCACACATGTTATAGTTAGGAATTAGTGTTTATGGGCAAGATGGCGGCGGTATACTAGACCGCTGTTAGATGCATCCTGACCAGTACCAATGATATGGATACCGCGGGACGAGAGCTATACTATATTTCGGGCTATTAATGCAATAAACCACTCGAGCCTGGCGATGCATAGTTTGGCCTGGAGAAACATTGTTAAAGAAAAATAAAAATAAAAAGAGAAAAGGAAAAATGAAGACGGGAGTGCTTTTCCCATCGGAGCTCACGGACTCAGCAAGCGAAAGGAAGGCTGTACTTAAAATCCAGCTATCTCTTTTCACCTCCCTGATTGGCGTCACAGTTCTGCGGTTACTTGGAGGTTTACGGGCAGCTGAGCCCTTCCTAGTTAGTCCACAGCGGATTGACCCTAAAGTCGAAAACAAAGCTTACCTGGCAGCTAACCGTGACGGCGCAACCATGGCCCTGAAAAATGCAGCAGCGCTGGCGGCCGCATCCGCGAAGACCAGAGCGGCAAAGCAGGCATTACAGGATCGGGAACTGATGCTGAAGCGGGGCGGCGATACAGGCACTCTTAGCGCTGGTAGCGGTGAGGCAGGGGGACCCGCTGTGGACACAACGCTCACCCCGAAGTCAGCGAGACAACCTGTAGCCGTCCCCGGACCCATGGTGATGGATATGCTCCGCCGAGCCCCCGGGATATCCTCTCCTAAAACAGCCCTGAAGCCACCGGTGTCTGGCGTGGAGAAGGCACAGCCGGCACTACAGACCTCGCCTAGTGCACAGGAAAACTTGGAAATCACGGGTGGAGTACTGGTGCGGACCGGAGGGGCTGATGGTTTTGTTAGACTCGAGGCTATAGAAACAGAAACTTACCCAACTGCAAATGTAGAGATCCCTGAGGGGCTCGAGCTCGGTGAGTCAACTGATGTGGAGGAGGTGGGCCAGTCTAAAGGTATGACCCCAGAAACAATAACTGTTAATTCCCCTAAGATTGTTTCCTTAAAATCGGAAGAAACGCTGTGTATAACAAACGTTATAATGTCCGCTTCTCCTGGTCCCCCGGGGGGACAAGCAATAAATCCGATAATACCAGTGTTGGTACGGGACTCTTAGGAGGCTATCTCAATCGAGAACTTGGAGGTAAATGAGTCAGGTAAAACAAATATTTCTGAGGCCGCAGCCATATCAGTAACTGAGAATGTAGAGACGGATAAAGATCCCACAGATTTCTTCTCTTTCTCTGAGGATGCCGGCTGGTCGGGGGATACTGAGGAGGATATCGAAGATGATGCCGAGTCTAACCTCACTACAGAAAGCAATCAAGATTTGAAATATAATAATCCTAGGGCTGGTCGAAAAACAGTTCTAAAAAAGAAAAAGAGCCACCATGGTGCAACAGACCTGGCATGGGATTACTCTCCATCATTACAGTCTATAAACCAAACCCACCCACCCCACTCCTCTCGCTCAGTATTACTAGACCATCCAGATCAATCTGGGGCAACACTAACTTCAGTTATGGATACTGTTCTTCAGGCCATCGCCTCACACCGGGAGGAAACCTCTAAAGACAGGTTCAAGGCACAGGCAGCCCTTCACAAAGTTCAAAGGGTTGTACGTAAATTAGCAAAAACTGTGGGCACCTTAAATGAACGAATGGCCGAGACGGAAGCCTGCATAGTGTCCGATGAAACTGAGGCTGTAGCAACCCAAGAACGAGTTAACTCCCATGAGGCAGAACTAGAGGATGTAAGGTGGAAGCTAGAAGATTATGAAAATCGTTTACGCCGAAACAGCGTGCGCGTCCTAGGAATCCCAGAAAAAATTGAGGGAGACGATATCCGTGCATACGTTATACAACTTTTCCGAGACACCCTCCCTGAACTCTCCAGTTGGAACTGGGATCTGGAAGTACAACAAGTTCACAGAGTCCCACTGACATTGAAACCCACAACTAAACCTTGGAAACTTTCTCTTAAGACAAGCCATTTTTGATAAGGCCAGACCCGAAGCACGTCGTAGCAAAGACTCCATCTCATACTTCGTCCAACCGGATTTTTGCCACGTAACAGTGGAAAAGAGATGGCGCCTGCGACAATTGATTAAACCATTCTTAGAGAAGAAGGCGCAGGCATATCTCAATAACCCGGCCAGACTGAAGATAGTATTTGGCGGACAAACGAGATTCTTTACCTCTTAGATCAAGGCTAAAGAATATTTAGATAGCCTGAATTAACTTTAGATGTAGCAGAGCAGGGGGGGAAGGAGGAGGATAGTCTTGTTATATCTTCTAATCTCTGCATGTCTATATTTAGAATTTTTTTTTACTCAGCCAGGCATAGGTGTTGTTGTTGGTTTCCTCTTTGAATTGAAAGTTTTTAAAGAGAGATCCCTTAGACTGGCATTAAAAAGGGGGGTAAAGGACTAGTTATATGGCACACCATATTATATGACATGATTCCTCTTTTCTCCCATATTTTTCTCTCCTATTCCTGTGTGATAAATATTTTTTCTTTCTTTCTTTGTTCACTGTTTTAATATCATTGAGTACTGGTTAGGTAGCACTATCCCATCACCACAGACTCTTTTGAGTCTGATTGACTTTTTTTTGGGTGTGAGAGGGGAGGGGTATGGAGCAGGGAGGTTCCTGAAGGGGAGGGGGGGAGGGGCAGCAAAAATAAAGATAAAAAGAGCAAGCTCGAATGCACAAATGATACATTAAATTCAGTAACAAGTGATGTACAACTAATTTTAAGGAAATTGGGAAAGTGGAAACTGTGGTCATATTCATCTAGGCAAAAAATGTCATGTTGTACTATTGATAGTTTAAATGCTGAATATGTACAATGGGTAAGCTAAAATTATGTCGCTAGAACATCGCAGGTCTCAATGACAGAGGTAAAAGGGCACAACTCTATCAGACAATTCGCCAAGGTTCTTATGACATACTCTGTTTACAGGAGACTCACATCCCAGTGGGGGACAAGGAGCTTCTAAAAATACCTGGTTATATTATTCTTGCTTTAACAACACAAACGTCTAAGACACGAGGGGTTGCTATTTTAGCAAAAACTATTTTGGGTCAACCCAGGCGCAGATTGGCTGATCCCCATGGTAGATGGGTTATAGTTCAACTTCACTTAGGCATTACCATCTGCTCACTCTATGGATCGAACCAGGATGACCCCCAGATTTTCCAAGATCTTGAGCTCGAATTGGCATCCTGGGCAGGCTCATTGATTGTCTGTGGAGATTTTAATGTAGCTCTGGGTTATACACAGAACAGTCAATTACAGCAGACTTATAATGGGCGTAAGCCTAAAGTGTATGAGGCAGTAAGGCAACTCATGGATAGCCACAATTTAATTGACATCTGGACTCTGAAAAATAGAAACGATCCTGGATATACTTATTTTTCCTTTCCTCACAATAAATATGTCCGGATCGATTATATAATGACCTCTATGTAAAATGCCGCAAATGCGGTGATTGTTCAATCTCCCAAATCACTGTCAGACCACAATGCGATTATCCTTTCCCTCGATGTCACCAACTATAAGAGGCCTCACTATCAATGGTCATTTGATCGAAAACTCCTGGTCAACAGAGAGTACATAACATATATCACGCTCTGGGCACAAGAATTTTTCGACTATAATCAGTATAGTGCCCCCAGTTTGGTGGTCTGGTACTGCTTTAAAGCAGCTCTAAGGGGGGAGACCATCGCTTTTGTGGCTAAACGTAAGAACGACCAGGATAGGTTAAACGAACAACCTAATTCCAAATTAGCAAATTTAGAAGAACAACATGCCACCCATATACACCAAGGGGAAGAGTGTGACAATACCTTGCATAAAATATTAGTCCTTAAAGCAGAGATCAATAGCGGCTTGACCCAAAAAGCAGCTGAAACCTTCCAGGCGAATCAAAATAATGTTTATGAAAATGGGGAAAACGTGGGGAAACAACTTGCCCTTCGAACACACCAGAAACAATCTCATAATGCCATACAATCTATTGAATTTGAGGGACAGAAACATACGTCATCTGTAGACATCGCTGGGGCCTTCCAACGCTACTATCAAAAACTCTATCAAAATGAGGATCAAGCAATGGTAGCTGACACAAAAGACTTTCTAAATGACTGGCTTCAAGATTCAGATCTAATTAGAATGATTGATGAACCAACTAGTGAAGACCTGGAAAAAGAAATCTCAGTTACTGAGCTTGAATTAGCACTCACAGAGTTGGCAAACGGAAAAGCCGCAGGCCCAGATAAAATCCCCCTTGACCTGTATAAAATACTTGGAAAGTAGATCATCCCTTATTTATTAGATCTATTCCTTGGGGTCCCTTGGCATGGCATTCCACCTGAATCATGGAAAAACACAAACATAGCTATTTTCCCCAAAAAAGGAAAATCTCCCGAGCTACCATCCTCATATTGACCCATTTCACTCATAAACTCCGATTTAAAGCTTTATGCCAAGATTCTCGCTAACCGGCTTAGCAGGATTGTCGAACATCTGGTCTCCCCATGGCAACATGGCTTCATCCCCGGTAAGGGCACTACAGATCACACCCGTAGAGCCATCTCCCTTTTTCACATCATGGGAGTGACGGGGGCCAGATGTCGATGATCCTGCTCGACGCCGAGAAGGCTTTAGATCGAGTCTCTTGGCAATTCCTATGGGGAGTCTTGGAATTAAACAACTTCGGACCGGGTGTTGTTAAATCCATCAAGGCACTATATGTCGACCCTAAGGCTAAACTCACCATTGGGGGCATTGAATCGGAGTCCATCAATAGTCATAGGGGCACGAGACAGGGGTGTCCGTGCTCCCCAATCTTATTTGCCCTCTGCATCAATCCACTTATCTCAAAGCTGCTTATTTCCACCTTAATAGAGCCTGTGACAGTCAGCATATTTCATACTAAAATTCTAGCCTATGCCGATGATGTGGCGGTATTTACATCTAACCCTACTGAGGCAATTTTGGAGATTGAACAAATTACCCAGACCTTTGGCTCTTCCCTGAATAGGGATAAGACAATGGTTTTATGTACAGAAAACATCCAATATGAAAGCCCGTATGGAGTCAACCAAGCTACATATCTCGGAGTCTGTATATCTCCTAAGGTAAATGAAATCAATCAACTTAACTACGATCCATTGATTAAGAAAATAAAAAAGGATCTCATAAGAGTTAATAACCTCCACCCATCAATTCTAGGCAGGGGGAATTACCTCAAGATTAATATTTTCCCGAAAATACTTTATTTATTTCGAGCAATTCCCCTGATGGTCGAAGATAACATTATTAAGGTTTTAGATTCTTGTATGTCCAAATTTGTATGGAGCTATGGAAAAATTAGGAGGGCGATGCCATATTTGACATTATCACAGCAGAGGGGAGGGTTAGCCATTCCAAATTTGACACTATATTTATGGGCAACTCTCCTTCAGCAAATGGCCCCTTTGTTTAACACCAACCCAATAACTGCTGCTGAATTAGATCAGAATATACCTTCGATATATGAATTGGTATTAGGGGATAAAGCCAGAGGGCTGTTACTAAGGCAAGTAGAACCTTCATATTTAAAAAAAAATCAAATTAAAGGTTATTACTGATGCATGGAAGATCTGGAAACGTACAACAAAACATCTAGCAATACCGAAATTCACCAAATATACCCCTCTCTGGTATAGCTCGATCTTACCAGCTCAGCTTAACAATAGCACCTCTAGAAAATGGGAAAACTTAGGGCTTGTTACTGTCGGAGATTTTCTTGGTCCAGGTCCCACAGTGTCATTTGAGGATCTACAGCAAAAATTCTCAATTTCTCCGACTGACTATCTGAAGTACATACAAGTCTATACTACCATTCTGCAATCTTCACCAAAAATTCAGCCAGAAATTATCCCCTTCTTTGAAATTATAGCTCGGCGGACCACCAGGATAGGGGCTCTATATGAACTATTGACAAAGAATCAGAGTGATGATATGGAGCGCGTTGACAAAGGATGGGTAACAAAACTAGACAATCCTAATGTAGACGTTGACATGTCACTGATTTTATCCTCTAAATTATTCTTAGCGTCCAACTTAAAGGCCCAACATTATCGAACAATATATGACCTTTATTATACACCTGCTAAGTTATTTACCTGGGGCAAAGGCCTAATGATCAATGTCCAAGATGCGGTCTAGGCCCAGCGAATCTCATACACATGTTTGCTGATTGTCCTAAATTAGATCATATTAAAAGAATGATCCCCGAATATTGGACAGAAATCTTTGGGCATAAATTAAGAAATTTGCTGACTCTGTATGTACTAGGTCATGATGACTCTCTGGGCTACAGTAAGGAAGAAGTAATATCTGTATTCCTAGGCATGGCTGTGTTTCGAATCATACTGGCAGCCCGTTGGAAAGAACCAGACGCACCAACCTTTCAAATATGGTTAAGCCGATTCTTAGGGACTTATAAGCAAGAAACAGCTATTTACGAAACTAGAGGGAAAAAATCAAGAATACTTGGGGCTCAGATTTGGGCTCCTATAACCCTCTGGTATGATAATAAAAGAGGTCCCTAAATTCCTCCTATGATAGAACTATGAACTCTATAGATTAACTTTATAATTCAATGTATGATATTACCCCTGACCTTTTTCTTTTGGTGTAATGGAAGATTGTAACTCTGTATGCTTTGAGATATTTCGAGGTTACTATTTATTTATGCTATTTATTATATATGAACTGACTTTTTCTTACTGGTCTTATTGTTGTATACGTTTGAACTTGCTCAAATAAATATATATAAAAAAAAAAAGGAATTAGCGTTTAAAAAACCTTTGAAATTCACTGAAGAAAATATAGGTTTCAGGCACGTTATAGTTAGGAATTAGCATTTAATAAACCTTAGAAATTCACTGAAAAAAACTGTGGCTATATTAGGGTGAGAGTAGGTCTGCCACTTTTTCACAAGGATGATATCATCAGTGATGTCATTTGAGATGTCATCAGTGATGTCATGAGTGATGCCACTGACCATGTCATGAGTGATGTAATATGTGACGTCATCAGCACTGCATTGCGGGCACGCAAGTTATAGTTAGCTGAACTAACTATTAACAGGGGAATTTCAAATGTTTTGTATGAGTGAAATGCCCAGCTAACTATAACATGTGTGAAACCTATGGTTTTTTCAGTGAATATATATATATATATATATATATATATATTTATATATATATATATATATATATATATTCACTGAAAAAACCATAGGTTATAGACCATATATAGTTAGGGATTAGCATTTAAAAAACCTTATTTTATTTGCACAAAACCATTGAAATTCCATATATAGTTAGTTGCACTAACTATATATCGCGGACCCGCAATCCACTGCTAATGATGTCACATATTACATCATTCATGACATGGTCAGTGACATCACTGATGACATCACTGATGACATCTCAAATGACATCACTGATGACATCACTGATGACATCTCAAATGACATCACTGATGACATCACTGACATCTCATTTGACATTACTGATTACATCACTGATGATATCATTTATGTGATAATACATCTTCAGACTCTAATATAACCTTAGATACACTCAGTGTAAACAGGCACTCACAGACTGTCACACATCCATGGAGTTACTCACACACCTAGTCAGTCATGCAAAGAATCAATCACACCTCCATTTCCTCAACTATACAGTTATACACACCTTACTTATTCAAACATATACTAACACATATTTACTCTCTTATACAATCCTTGATACAAGTTCACAATGATTCATACAGCCACTCTCACATTCACTGGGTCTTATGTTCAGTTATTTATATATGTCAACTCTCACATGGAGTGTGTTTTACATATGTACTTACTTTGACATGTAGAACTGAGATATCCATTCACTAACCAATATACTCATGCACACAGTCAACTGTCCATACAGCTGTTTCTACATGCACTTTTGAAGCCATACACCTAGGGAATCAACTGCTCACACATCTATGCACAGAGTTATACACCTCCCAGCCACCCACACACATACTCAGTCTCCCATACAAATACTTGGGCAACCATTCAATAACCCATATAGTTACTGATATAGCTACTGATTTAAACATGCAGCAGTTTACAGAAGAACATAAATAATGATTGCCAAATTAAGACACTTTAATCACTAACCCATGCACTCAGTGAGACACATTTAATCATTCTCTCATACAGTCAGTCATGCACCTACTAAATCCTTCATCCAGACACTTATACATCCACTCATTCTTCAATATGTAAGACATATTTTAACTTTACAGAAACATACAGTCACTGGGTGTTGTCATCAGTGATGTCATTTGAGATGTCATTTGAGATGTCATCAGTGATGTCATCAGTGATGTCACTGACCATGTCATGAATGATGTAATATGTGACATCATTAGCAGTGGATTGCGGGTCCGCGATATATAGTTAGTGCAACTAACTATATATGGAATTTCAATGGTTTTGTGCAAATAAAATAAGGTTTTTTAAATGCTAATCCCTAACTATATATGGTCTATAACCTATGGTTTTTTCAGTGAATTTTCAAGGTTTTGTAAATGCAAATTCCTAACTATATATGGTCTATAACCTATGGTTTTTTCTGTGAATTTCATTGGTTTTTTAAAAGCTAATATCTATAGCTGTAAAATATATTCTTTATTACGTGACGTATCATGTAGCCCGTGAGACGCCTCATGATGCATCGCATAACCGTGACGTATCGTCTCTGCAGCGCAAACCAAACCCAAAACGTAAGCGCGCCAAAACACGCTTAAAGTTATATATATATTTTTTTAACCTTAATTAGACAAAATCCACACGTGCACATATCACAAACGTTCAAAAAACACAATATGTCGGACTCCCGTTACGCTGCCGGTTAGCTGCCCGGTTAACGTACCAGGAAGCACCTTTACCGCGAAAAATCACATTTTTTTTTTCACCCCCCAGGGAACTTTAATAGCCCCCTCATCAATCCTAGGTGTTCAGGAGGGGTCTGCCTTACCCCTTTCATTCATTTACACCTTTTTTCCACCTCTTGTCTCTCGATCCCACAGAGAGACAAGATGGCGGCCGCTCCAGACTGTTTACAATGATAACAGCCAATCAGCTTCTCCTCAGACTCCCGTTACACTGCCGGTTAGCTGCCCGGTTCGCGTACCAAGACGCGTCTCTACGGCGAAAAAATCGGATTTTTTTTTTTTGGGCCCAGCGTGGCTCTATAATATCCCCTCATCAATCCTAGGGGGTCAGAAGGGGTCTACCTTGCCCCTTTCCTTCATTTCCTCCTTTGTTTTGGCCTCCTCTTGTCTCTAGATCCTACCGAGAGACAAGATGGCGGCCGCTCCGAACTGTTTACAATGTTGACAGCCAATCAGCTACTCGTCAGACTCCCGTTACACTGCCGGTTAGCTTCCCGGTTAGCTGCCCGGTTCGCGTACCAAGACGCGTCTCTACGGCGAAAAAAACTGATTTTTTTTTTTTTTTTTTTTGGGCCCAGCGTGGCTCTATAATATCCCCTCATCAATCCTAGGGGGTCAGAAGGGGTCTACCTTGCCCCCTTTCCTTCATTTCCTCCTTTGTTTTGGCCTCCTCTTGTCTCTCGATCCTACCGAGAGACAAGATGGCGGCCGCACCGGACTGTTTAGAATGTTGACAGACACCGGAGAGCCAATCAGCTTCGCTTCGCAAAGTTCCGATAAGCGAAAAGTACGCGAACCGGATCGCTGCCCGGAGCGCTGTTACAGATATATATCTTGATTTAAACGTTAATTTCTCAAAATCCACTGAAGCACATATATTGAGACCTAGCAAAGGCACATCGGGCTAACAGTCCCTACAATTTTGCCAAGTTTCGTGCAAATCCATTCAGCCGTTCGAGCTAAAAGTGAGTCCAACCGCCCTATGGAAAACTCAATGTTAAAAACGCGTTTTGGGACCCCCCTTTTTTCTCAGCCCCCCCTTGACGAAACCCCCCCAAATTTCCAGGAGCTGCTCAGAAACAAAATGTGCCATTTTCCTGAAAATTTCAGCCGATTCCGTCCACAAACGCCAAAGTTATTAGACATAGAATTTTCAGAAATCCCATAGGGAAAAAATCCTAACTATATATACCTACTGACGACCGCCAGTAGGTAATATATATATATATATATATATATATATATATATATATATATATATATATATATATATATATATATACCATTTTCTACTCAGCTATATGTGATTTAGGTCTAGATATCACACTTGGTATATTATTGCATACATAGCTCTCCAGCAGCATACATTGCTTTGTTAACAATGATCCACATGCATAAGTACGTTTCTAAAATGGAAAACAACAATAAAAAATATTGTCAAAGCAAAAAACCTTTTTGTGGATGATATAGCTACATCATTTCTGAAATATTTCTCTGCCTCTAAAACATATATTAAGCATTTTCCAAACAACATTTATACATCAAATGAAGCTAGCACAAGAACTCTCAAACCATGCTGTATGGTCAAATGCACTGATGCAAGAGGATGTAACAGCATGGGATAAACTAGACTACAGCTTGATACATCCTCAATTATGCATATTAATACAGATAATAATCTCATCAAAGAAGGCTAATATATCCTATCCACTCATGGCACCAACTGGATAATTGTTTAACAGAATATTGATACTATGTTACTGTAATAATGTCTTTTGGATGGATGATCGAGAGTGGAGTACACAAAAACAAACTCCTGCAGTACCTTGTACACACAAAATGTTCTTTCCTTAAATGTCAATAACAAATATTTTGAAAAAATGAACTCTCAAGGCATTCTGCACTATTATTCCCTCTCAATTTTAAACAAACAATGTTTAAAGAAAAAACCCACCATCTTCACCCTATACATGATATTTTCATCAGCCTGAACATAGATTAGGGGAGAGGAGTTGGCCTAACGGCTACGGCGGGCGACCTCGAATATGGGGAACTGGGTTCGATTCTCGGCAATGAAGATGAACATCGTGTGATTCTGGGCAAATCACTTAATCTCCCCGTGCCTAACACAAATGAATGTGTCTAATGCAACTGGTGCTATGTAAAGCGCTTTGATACCCGATTCGGGTCAAGTTTGCGCGATATAAAAGTCTGTATAAATATGAAAAATAAATATAAAAATAGATGATCTTGTAAACATATATGCGATAACTTAATAGATGTACACCTTCAAGCCATCTTTCCAAAAATATATACCTCTCTGCATCTTTAAGTAAACTCAAATGTCCCACCGTATATATAGCTATGTGCAACCACAAGAACCATCTCATCAACTAAGCATATGCAAAGCAGTCACATACGCTAAAAACCGCATTTCCCAATACATACCTAACAAGTATCACTTCTTTCTAATTCATATATGAGTGGACAACGTGTTCTCATCTTGTGTTTGTGACCAAACTACTCTTGTGATATATCTTTTCATATCGGTGTGATACGCTTTTTCATCAAACTCCCATATACATCTTCATCTCTAATGAAATTTTAATAAATAATTAAATAGTCATGTACATATCAGTGAATTCAGTTTCTAGTTTTTGGTGGATAATTTTGATACTGTTAGATTTTCTAAAAACTAAGCATGAAAATAGTATACCACTCTCATACATAGGAACCATGAAATTACAACCTCTTCAACTTTGCACTCTGTGGTAGTGAAAAAGGCAGTAAATAAAATCATGTCTTTCATTTTAGACTACACTGCCTCCTCTTGTGAATGGTTTGTATCTGTTAACCCATTCCATCTCTTTTAAAAAGAGATTCCCATCTGCGTGTTTTTGCGATATATTTTTGATAATCTCAGACATATAGCGGAAAAAACGGTAGTCCAAACCTATATCTAGCTTTATTTGTGTTACATCTAGGAACTACACAACAGTTTATTACATAGTCCTGAGTTGGAAATTAAATCTTGCCATTACTTTAATTGTGTCATCACTTCTCAACTTAAAAAAATGTGTTGTCTCTTTAACATTCTTGCCCCAATACACTCTTAGCTCTGTGTACCTAGCAATGCAGTGCAACCGTTAGGTCACAAGTTCATAACACATTCTAGAAGGAATATGCTACTTCCAAATAAGATACAGCAGGTGTGCTTTACTTCACATATTTAAAAACATATCAATGTCTTTATTACATTTCTTTTCTTAAACAACAGCCAATAATAAGACTTCTTGCTAAAGCATCCAACACACTACCTAATTTTATTCAATTTCATGCTGACAGCATCCAATGAAATATATCTTTATGACCAAAACTCCTTTTGAATTTCTTTTTATTTGGAAAACTACCTTATTCAGCTCCAGCCTTCTCCTGACGTCTATTGCTCCTTCTCTTCAAACTGCTCAGAGTATGGATTGTGGGCCACATCTATATCTATTGGGCTAAAAAGGCTGCAAAAAAGAGAGGTATTGACACAGACTTGGGTTTGCAAATGTGCAGATTACTTGGTTTGGCCAGACAGGGTTAAGGTTTCATCAGTTGCTGGCTTTGGTTAACTCCATTGTTGATTCCCAAGCTGGCCACCTCATGATTGTGCATTGTGGTGGCAATGACCTAGGCACAATGAATAGGGAAGGGCTAGAAATCTCCCTTTTCGCTCACACTGTCATGATGTACTCTAATCTATGCCAGAACAGAAGACAGAAATGGAAGTGGTCAAATTAATTCTGTCCACTGATTGAAAAAGCCAGGAAGCATGTTGATAAAACTGTTTCTGCATTCCTCAGAGAACATCGCATGGGCAGTATTTATAACAACAACCTGCGCTTTGACATGCATGGAATTCATAGAAATGATGGTGTGCACTTTACAGAAGAAGGCAACAGTGTGTTTCTAAGTAACCTGCAACACTGCATCTGGTCTCATGAGTAGCAGTTATCAGCTCATCTCAGAGTCACCTTAGTACCCAAAATATTGCGAAGGGTTTTTTACTTTTTGAGGATATTTGCGACGATGTGCCGAGCCCCGTGGACACGTCGCGAAAATGGAAAACAAAAGCAGACATTCAATGGCCAACAACACATCTAAAAATATTATATTAAAAAATCCATTCTGAACATTGCCCTACACACATTACTATATACATACTTCTTTCAAAGCATGTTTAAACTCATATTTTTGCACTAAAATTCTTTGACTCACACAACTATTCACTCACCCATACAGCCACTCATACAACATTCACTCACCCACACATCCACTCAGTTAGTCATATACTCACCCATAAGGCTACTCACACACAAACTTATTCACTGATACAGCCACTTACTCACCCACTCACGCATCCATATGGCCTCTCATGACAGCCATTTACTCACCCTTACAAGCACTCACATATACACACATCCACACAACTACTTACATACCCATTCACACATCCATAACAGCAATCCCATATTTGCTCACCCACCCATAAAGTCACACACATGTACTCACTCTCAATACAACCACTCATACACCAACTCACTTAACCAAACACTCACTCTAACTTTAGTCGGTCTCCCTAGATTCTGCTCTGCTAGAAGCACTATTACCAAGCTTCACTGGCTGCCTGTGCTTTAGAGGATAGAATTCAAGACTCTATGTCTTGCTTTTAATATATTAAAACTTGCCTCTCCCCAGATATTGGAGCATCTCATTCTTCCTTACACCCCTTCCCGTCTGCTGAGATCCTGTGGACAAAATCTAGCTGTAGTCCCTCGTTTTCTAAGGAGTAGGTCTGGCGGTCGCTCTTTTAGAGTGCTTGCCCCTAAACTTTGGAATTCTCTCCCTGCCCATGTGCGTGCTCTCGATGACCTTCTGACATTCAGGAAAGCCGTAAAAACGTATATCTTCCCAAACAGATGTTAATCTTCCTTATTCTGGATTCTTTCCTTTCGTTCGGTTTGTGTTGTGTTCCTTTCCAGGCGCAGCGCCGGGACGCCTCTTAGCTAGGGCAGCTGTGCGCTTAAAAATGGAGTTAACATAACATAACAGCCACTCACTCACCCATACAGCCACTTACACATCCAATCACTCACTCATACAGCCATTCAGAAACCCCCTCACTAACCCTAATAGTCACTCACACAGCTACTCACTCACCCATAGATCCACTGATACACCCACTTACTCACCAACCTAGTCACTCAGACACCTACTCACCTATCCACACAGCTACTCACCTACCCACTTATACATCCTTACAGCCACTCAGTTCAATATTCTTTATTCGGTTGCCATAATTTTTAGGAAACCATAAAAGTACATAAAAAACAATTCATCGTATAAAACTTTAAAAACATGGATAAAAAGAAAGCGGAAACAATTATACATACAATCATTGTTATAGTGCGAAGAGTTCAGAGAAACACAATTCTGATTAAAGTGCTGGTGCATCAGGAATTAATCATACTTTAGGCGATATTTAATACAGGCTTTCAAAAAACAAGCAATAGATTTAGTATAACGATCGGAATCTATAAATTGTAGCGCAAGGAAGGCAGGGCGACAACATCGCTGACCCAGCATTCTCAGTAAAGGGATAATCCATCTCCTACATGGGAATTCATAGTATTTACAAAATAAAACTATATGCATTGAAGATTGTACTGAGATTCCATCACACGGGCACAGTGAAAGGTTCTTAGACCAATCATTCTGCTTCGGGAAAGTTATTAAGCGGTGGTAGATATTAAAACGGAAGCGGGTCAATAGATATTTCTCATAGGTATTCAAGTTGTACAGTAAATACGGTTGCACCCCGGGGACGATCTGAATGGCTAAAATATGCTGGATGGAGATTTTTCTAGTTTCTTGTGTTAGTCGTAACTCTCGTAGGTAAGATAAGCATATCGTTTTTAGATTTTTCCTCATTGTTTCTAAAATAGTGGATGGAAAAAGTAAGATGCTAAATTTAAATCTTTCAGAAAATTACTCACATAGACCAACCAAGTAATCTTGTTCCAGTTGTCCAGTCTAAGACAGTCAATGATTAGAGAGCGTGTCAGTTTGCAGTGTTCTGTTATCAAGACACAATGCCATAAGAGAATTGGCAGGTTTCTAATAATATCTGTTACATAATTCAAGCCTAGTTCAATGTGGCAACCATATGTCGGTGAACTCTGCGGGACTGCCAACAAGTATCTTATAAAGCCATTCTCTACCTTCTGTAGGGGATCTACAGCAACATGGCCCCGTACCCCAGCACCATATATTGCTACACTGAGGCATTTCGCCTAGTATATTTTAATCATTTCTTGGGGAGGCTGCTTCCCTAGCTTTTGGGCGAAAGCTACCAGGGCAGTGGTAGCTCTGAAAAATAAAAGTTTTCTTGCACTAATAGCCTGTTGCCAGTGAGACTTTTTATCAATTAAAATTCCCAAATATGGATAAGAATTAGTACATTCCAATTAGGTATTATCATTAAAAATGACTTTTGACTTTTTTACACTATTGCCTGCGTGCATTACAAAGGTTTCGCTAATATTAACTATGAGATCTAGACTTGCCATAAACTTGCGATATCTATCTAGGAGATGCTGTAATTGAAGAGGAGTTCTAGCCATAATTACGGCGTCGTCCACGTATAGTAATGTGGGAATTGGACGAAGATCAATTGCGGGCAAGTCCTGACTCCCTTCCAACATTGCAAGTTCTAAACCATTAGTATAAAGATTAAAAAGGAAGGGAGCCAGGACACAGCCCTGTCTGACCCCCTTTGCCACAGAAAATGGCTCAGAGAGTTCCCCTCTATGACCATATCTAACTCTGGCTGAAGCCTCAGAGTAGAGTTCTTGTAAAAAGGCAACCAGCGGGGAATCTACACCCATTTTTAATAGTATTGACCACAGTTTCAAATGAGAAACACATTTGAAAGCTGCGGTCAAATCCACATAGGCCAAATGTAGATGCCCACTCTTTGCGCCAACATACTTTCCCATTAACAGGGAGACATTTAATGCTTGCTCTACAGTTCCCAGGCCCTCTCGGAACCCGTACTGTAAATCAGATATTATGTGGTTTTCGTTGGCCCAGTCCTGTAGTCGTTCGAGAACTATTCGGCCAGCCACTTTACCAAGGGAATCTAAGAGGGATATGGGCCTGTAGCAAGCTGGTTTGTTTCGGTCTCCCTTTTTAAATATGGGGAGCAAAGTTGAAGTAGTAAGCCTATTGTGGTTGCGGCTTCGAGGACCCGGGTGAGAATTGGGAACCATAGATCCAGGTTATGCTTGAAAATGTCCACTGGAACCCCATCTGGGCCCAGAGCTTTCCCACCTTTAGAGGCTATCAGGGCGTTAATCACTTCATCGTGGTCAAACACTAATTGGATCGGGTAGAGTGGTTCATCAGGAAGGTCACCCCTCCCATCTTCATCTATAGGAATTGAATTTACACCGGCACTTATGCCAAAAAATTTGGAAAAATGAATAACCCACACATTTGCTTCCACCGCTACTTCTATCTTTGGGGCAGAGTTTGAATCTGTGAGAAAGGGAGCTTTAACAACACGCCAGAAAGTAGTACTATCGTTCGTGCAACAGCTCATATAGAGTTGTTCCCATAGGCCATTTTTAATTTCCATCTTACACTTTTTCATGGCCGCGTTGTACTCCTTTCTTAATGTAATGATTTCATCTTTCTCTCTTAAGGTCTTACGTAGTGCAGTTTTTAATCTAGAATAGGCCTTCGTACATTCTGAGTTAAACCCGCCCCTTTTTAGATTTAATAAACTCTTTCTGTTTTTCGAAATAGCTCTTCCCTTATGATATTGGTTATATCCAGAAAACTAGACAGTATTAACTCATGTGGAGAGTCTAAATTAAGGCATGTTTCCAACAGGGGGAGCGCTCGACTCACCACTTTGGTTGTAATTTTGACAGGATCTACTTTTGCCCACTTCATAGAATACCTGTTTAGTCTATCCAAACTTGGGGGCAGATTTATGATGCCCTTGCGCCTCTTTGCGCCGCAATTGCGTCACTTTATTTGACGCAACGGCCGCGCAAACAATGCGCCCTATTTACAACGTGACGCATCTAGGAGATGCGTCACCTTGTAAAGCCCTGCGCCATAAGGAGGCCTTCCTGCGCAGGGGGGGGGGGGGGGGCGTTCCTGTGCAGGAACGCCTCCTGAAAGTGGCTGAGTGAAATCTATGAGATTTCACTCAGTCACTTTCAGGCCAATGCTGCGTCAAAACCCTGCGCCTGCTTGAAGCAGCCGTAGGTCTTGACGCAGCATTGTGAAGATGGGGCACCCCCGAGCCTTGCTGGAGCTGCTTCGCGCTTGCGACGCAACTCCAGCAATGCGCCACCTTTCCGGCACAGATGCGTCACGCATCTGTGCCGTTTTTGCACCATGGTGCGCCGCATTGTAAATGTGGCGCACCATGGGTGGCGGAGCTGTGGCGAACTGTGGCGCACGTTAACTGGCGCATCCCTGGGGATGCGCCAGTTAACATAAATCTGCCCCTTAGTGCTTGTTGGTTCAGTAAGCTAGGCAGGTTACACTTTTTGAAAGCAGTTAGTACTGACAAGGTAATAGCATTTGGGAAGTGGTCACTCCTGGCATTATCTATTGTGATAAAGTTACACATATGATCTTTCATATTCTGAGATATAAGTATGAAATCAATTAAACTAGAAGAGCCCCTTCCATTAAAAGTGGGGGAAAACTCGAAGACGGGGACTACTAGTTCCTTAGCAAAACCCATCTCCAGGGTAAACAAGATCTCATTAAGGAGGTTCCCAGTGATGGTATGTGAGAAGTGAGTTAATTTACTCCCACATTCATCCTGGATTCCGCATTTTTTTGTATTATCATCTTTACAGAGTGTTAAATTGAAATCTCCACCCCAAATTAAATTAAATGATGTATTCATAAATTTATTCCGCATTTCCATTAAGAAATAGAAAATGTATTATATATTTATCTCCTCATCTGAAATCAATAGGGTCACCATCACTAGGCTACCAAGGGTGTTGTCTGACCACAATCCTTTGGTTATCCAGTATAAAATGAGCGGGTTCAAAAGATCAAAATCTTCTTGGACATTCGAGAGAAGACTATTGGCGGATCATAGATTTGTAGCCCACTTAAAGCTTTGGTCCGAAGCTTTTTTCGATGCCAATAGATTTAGTGCCTCTCGGAATATAGTTTGGGAATCCTTCAAAGCAGCTTTGAGAGGTGAGACCATCAGTTTTTCAGCTAAAATGAAAAAAGAAGATAGAGTGGAAGAATCCAAACTACTCGAGAGACTATCGGATATCGAAGAAGAACATGTTAAGATTATAGCATCTGGTGGAGATGGAAGCATTAGTTATAATACCCTTTCTGCTACTAAGGCAGAACTACAGAAATTGATCACACAAAAGGCATTAGGGGAGTATCAAGCTACAAGGGCCAACCGTTACGAAACAGGTGAACATGGGGGTAGAGCCCTCGCTCTCCGCTTGAGACAAGAGAGGTCCAAAAATTTAATCTCAAAGATTGTGGAAAATGGTAACGAATATACAGAAACTAATGATATTTTACATGTTTTTAGAGACTTCTACCAAAGACTATACGATGAGGAGAATAGAGATAATGAACAAGAGGATATTGTTGAAGATCAAGGACCGCTTCTAGATATATTATTACAAGAAGAACTAGATAAAGACTTCACCCAATCGGAGGTTATATCTGCTTGACACGAGCTGGCCTCGGGGAAGGCAGCAGGACCTGATGGCATTCCTCTAGAAGTCTATAAGAGTATAGAATCCGAAATTATTATCCTACTTGTAGATCTCTTTAATGGGATAGTATGCTCAGGTCAAACCCCAGACTCATGGAAGGAGACTAATATTATTATTTTCCATAAAAAAGGGAAACCTAGTGAGAACCCAGGGTCATATAGACCTATTTCGCTGATTAACTCCGACACCAAGCTGTACTCGAAGATGTGGGCTAGGAGGTTAGGTAGGATCATAGGCGGTCTTGTTTCCCCTTGGCAGCATGGGTTTGTCCCCGGACGTGGCACGACGGATCACACCAGCAGAGCTATAGCTCTGTTAGATGCCCATGCTGCTACGGGAGGGGAGATGGCCATGATCCTGCTCGACGCAGAGAAGGCATTTGACCGTGTGGTCTGGAGTTATCTGTGGGATATTTTAGCAGGAAGAGGGTTCGGACAGAAAATCATTAGGGCACTAAGGGCGATGTACCAAGATCCAGTCGCCAGCGTGACGGTTATGGGGGAGAAATCGATCTTGTTTCCTATAAAGAGGGGAACCCGTCAGGGATGCCCGTGCTCTCCGATCCTTTTCTCCCTATATATTGATCCGCTAATCCAGGCTATACTAGGATGTCCAAGGTTAAGACCAGTAATCTTTAATGGGTATGAAAACAAAGTCCTAGCTTATGCGGACGACATTGCAGTGTTCTCCTCTGAGCCCCAGCAGGCAATAGAGGTCTTGTCAGATTTGACGAAAAAATTTGGTGCTAGGTCTGGATACTTATTAAATGAATCTAAGACCAAGATCATTTGCACAAAAAAGATCGTGAAGGTTGATCCCAAATTTGTAGACGCAGCAGTTTATCTTGGGGTGACAATTAATGCCTCGGTTGAGAAAATCGTGGAGGAAAATTATACCCCACTTATCAAATCAATTAAATCTGAGCTGAAAAGGTGGGATGGGCTGCATTTGTCCTTGATTGGGAGGGTTAACGCAGTCAAAATGACAATATTTCCTAAGATTTTGTATCTATTTCGAGCCATCCCATTATTTCTGGAGAAGAAAATTATTGCAAATCTGGAGTCAAATTTTTATTAAATTTATCTGGCAATTTGGGAAGATAAGACGATCCACCAATTTGTTGTCCCTCCCGAAAGATAGGGGAGGTTTGGCTCTCCCTAATTTAAAGATGTATCATTGGACTTGTCTGCTGACACAAATGACAGTGCTTTTCCGGTCTGAGACATATGGCAACGACCTAACTTTAGAAATAGAACGTCCTCCACCCATATTTGAGTTACCGCTAGGCAGAAAGGCACAGGGGCTAATGTTATGTGAAACTAATCGCAAATTCTTCAAGAAGGCAAGATATAAGATTATTGATGGTGTCTGGAGAGTTTGGACGGCTTGTAGAAAGCACTGCAACATCCCAAAAAACAATCCATATTTACATATTTATAAATCCAGCCTCCTCTCAGCAATAGAAGCAGATAGGACCCTTAAAATATGGGGAGAGCTGGGTATTAAAACCCTGTGGCAATTAATGGATGGAGAGGGAGTAGTAAGTTTTGATATCATACAAAGCAGATATGGAATTCCAGATAATCACTGGTTTGTTTATACACAAATAATTTGTGTAATGAAGGCTCAGAGACCACAATTGTCACCTCCTGATGTCTGTCCCATATTGGATATGCTTACTAGAGGGTGCAGCAAAATTAAGACCATATATAATCTTCTTATTTCAGAGATCAAAGATGATGTGGATAAGACTGAGGTAGCCTGGGCAAGAAAATTGGTAAACCCAGATATAGATGTTGATAAGGCCCTACTACTGAATAAGAAGATCTTCAGAGCCACAAATTTAAGGGCCCAGCACTATAAAACAGTATTTAATCTGTATTACACACCGGCGAAATTATTCGCATGGGGGGTCAGGACGGATGATTCGTGTCCAAGGTGTGGGAATAGTCAAGCAGACCTACTTCATATGTTTTGTAATTGCAACCTCTTAACTCCGGTAAAGAAAGAGATTGAAAAATTCTGGGAGGGGCGGCTAGGTCATAGGATTGACCTATCCCCTACCCTAATGATTCTGGGCACGGATTCCAACTTAAAACCTGGGAAAGAGGAAGAAGCTTTGATCTTTATATCTGTGGCCGTGCTTAGGCTTTTGATTTCGGCCGGTTGGAAGGATAGTGTGGCCCCCTCCTTCCAAATGTGGCTCACTAGGTTGCTTGGAATCCATAATATTGAGTCTGCACTGTATGAACTAAAGGGAATAAGAACTCAGTACTTTGGAAGAAGACTGTGGGCCCCAGTCACAGACTGGAGGAAATAAAAGTTGTAACAATATAATAGAAATATTGTCTTTTAGAGCCTATCAGCATTTGATTACCCGCTGAAGATCAATTTTTATGAATTGGCAATAAGATGTAATTATTATGAATTTGTTTCAGTCATATTGTATAAGCTTATATTTAATGTCGCATAACTTTTTGTATTGTAGTGTCCTTTTTAAGAACTGCTGCTTTTATCTACGGATTTTATCAATAATGTTTTCTATCAATTGTAATTGCACTTATATTCCCAATAAAAAAATAAAAATAAAAATAAAAAAAAGAGAAATAGAAAATGTTATTTAGAACAGGAAATAAATCCTGGTAAGTCAAATTATTATAAAAATGTACTAAAAAATAAGTGGACAATTTATTCACTACTATTTTAAGGATTTGATAGTTGACTTCCTGCTTCAGCTCAACTATATCTTTGACTGACAACTCGTTTGAAATGTATATAATCAGACCTCCTTTAGCCCTTCTCGAAGTAGAGGCTTGGGCATATGAGATATAAGACTTGTACCCCTGAAGATGAATTGGAAAGGTTGACCAGGTCTCGTGAAGACAGACAATGTTATGTTTCCTGATCAATTTTAACCAAGAATGTATATTGTTTTTTGAACGCAGCCCTGCTACGTTCCAGAATATAATTGTGAAAATAAGATTAGGGTCTTTTGGATCTCTTAATTTTAAATGGTCAGCAAATACGTTGGAAGCTAAATCAGGATTGGGGTTAAATACGGATGTAGGCAACTCTGCCAAGGAAACCCCATGTCATCTGGGAGTCCATCTGGCGGTAAAGACTGAAGATTCAAACGAATGTTAGAGTTGCCTACAGTTTTATCTGATGTTATCTTTTCAAGTTGGGTAATAATCTTACTGGGTGAGGAGTGGAATGTACTCCTTGTCTGTTTGTCCATAACTTTTAGTCATTCGTTGTCATCCAACCCTGATAGAACATTGAATCTATTCTGGGTGTTGACCATTTGGGACTGGTTTAGGGCACCAAATTGATTTCTCCAAATAGGCATATTCAGATTTTTCCTTAGAGGGGGATAGAAAAAACCTAGTGGTAAAATATTAATCCCAAGTGGATCTAAGGTGTAGTTTACACCTAGTCCCAGAATCTCATTAACTAGAAGGGGGTAAGCAAATGTCATGACTATACAGTCACCCCTGAACATTTTCTGCCTAGACCCCACCCACTTAACTCTCCTAACCATCTTAAATTCCTGGAATAGTTGATTATGCAAGCCTACCCTTGTACTTAGCCAGTGTAATGATTTATTTTTAAGCGCAGACCAGCATTTTTCAACTGGGCTGTTGTGTTGTGGGACATTGGCCTGTACTATAATATAGGGAGTAGTTTCTGGTGGTATGTTCAAAAGTTGGTCTACTACATTAGTTTTTCCAGCGGATAGATACGTTGAAAAAATTGTTGCACTTGACCAGGGGCAGTTATATGTATTTGAAGGGGACCGACCTGGATTCCTGGTGACCTTCTATCAGCAACGTTACCCTGAGTGTCAGTCTGTAGCTGTGCCCATTTGTCAGAGGTTATTCTTGAGCTCTTTCTGTTGGGAGAACTGCTCTTAGATGTAGAGAAAGCCCCCTGAGTAGATAGAATCTTCTTTAGAGGGGAATATGGGGTTCCTGTACTAATACCCTTGGGGATCGTAGAAATGGTGTTATCCTTCAAATTTTCAGTGGCCATAGTGGATTGAGTTAACTTATTAGTAAGGAGTTCCTCAATGTTAGCCATTCTTGATGTTATTTAATCTAGCCTGACCCTCACATAGAGGTCCAATCGTTTGACAAGTGAGACCAGGCTCTTAATGTCCATTTGCAAATTGGCATTACTCCTGTTTGAGAGCTTTCTAGTTGGTTGGATTTTTATCTGTCCTGTTCGCTTTTTCACTGTTAGTGAAGTTTTAACTACTTTTTTGGGGTCTGATTGGAGATGAATTGTAGCTTGGGTTATGTTCTTACCAATCTCGGTGGTGATACCTTCAGTTATACTAGGGTTTTTTGGACGTTTTTGGGGGGGTTGGGATGGGGAGTCATTAACTAGAGATATAATCTCGTTAGAACATGGTTGAATACAACCATTATGTGGTTAATCTGGTAAATTCCCTAGTTCTAATTCGTCCCCATCAGCTTGGGGGGCAGAATCCTGGCTTAGTCTTAAAGAAGTTCAGTCAATTGACTCCTCAACCGAGAGAATCTGCTTACCCAGTACACCCACCGCCCCAGTTAAATAATTCAATAAAGTCTGTTGCGAATTAGTAATAACCCCATTGCCCTTAGATGGTTTGGGGCTCATTTGCTTCCTCTTTCCTATAATAATGGTCAGAAATTAACTTAAAAAACTAATTATTAATGCTCAGTTCCACAAAACACAAGTTACAATAAAAGAATTATTATATACATTTAAAAATGGGACTAGAAGTGTAGTTGAAGCCAGGAATAAGGCCCACTTTGCTCTATATAGTCCTAAATAATTCACAGATACAACCCAGGTAAGACCCAGGGCTTACCACCTCACTCGGAACTGCGCAGCCCTCCAGATATTATAATCAGGGATGCACAAAGTACACGATTGCCGGCAGTAGCAATTCATGAGGGCACAGTGAAGGGGAAAAGTAAATGGGCAAGTATAACCCCCCCAATGACAGTTTAAAACAAATCAAGACGGGACAGCGTGGACGATTCGTCCCTTTAGTGTCAGAGTCTTGGGGCTAGAAACAACAATCAAAGGTTTAATAAACGTGATAGATGTTACCAGGGTTTCAAACATGTAGTCAGTTCCAGTCCAGTCCTGAGCGATATGTCCAAGGGACCTGGCCCAGCCCAGCCTCCTCTGGCCTCTGATGGCCACAGATGGCCTGCCCTTTGCCCGGGCTTAGCCCGGTACCGCCCACGCGCGTCTCGCGACGTGGGGCTCTTGTTGGTTTTTATGCGCCTCCAGGCACGGAACAGGCGTGTGCGGCTTCCTGGCTCTAGGGACGCTGGGTAATGTAGTCCCGCCCTCACTGCGGCCGTGCCAAGATTTCAAGTGGCTGCGGCGGCGGAGGGGGGACCAGCGTCAGGGGTACGATGTGTGGCACTAGGAGCAGGGAGCCAGGAGATAACCAGGATCCTCAATGAGGATGAAGCAGGTCCGTCCGAAGATTAAATTGGAGCCCCTCACACAACCACTCACACTCTGATACAGACAGCTACATACCCCGTCAGATTCAACATATTAGAGATAGTATCACTCAGTAGTACAACTAGTATACTAATCTAACTTTTGTAGAAGGTTAGTATATAGGTTTAACACCCATAAACTCTTAAAAACACTTACACCAACTTTAAGATGTCATCAGTGATGTCATCAGTGATGTTGCTGACCATATAATGGGTGATGTAATATGTGATGGCCTAAGCAGTGCATTGTGGGGGCGTAAGTTATAGTTAGCTCAGGTAACTATAAATGGTGAATTTTTCTGTTTATTTTTTTACTTCAAATCATTAATATTGTCACTGACAAATTCACCTAACTCTGGTGTTACTTTAACTTTTATTTTTTCAGTGAATATATATATATATATATATATATATATATATATATATATATATATATATATATATATATATATATATATATATCGAAACAGCACTCCTGACCGCTTGCGAAGCGGCGATTCAGCAGGCGCAGACCTCTTCTCAGTTAGATCAATGGGCTCAAAAATAAGACGCCATCACACCATCAAATCAAGGCAGGGGAAGATTTAATTGCAAAGGTGCAGAGCAAGTGCTCTCCTCGACGCGTTTCGCTCCGTGGGAGGAGCTTGGTCACATACATATATATTTATATATATATATATATATATATATATATTCACTGAAAAAACCATAGGTTTCACACCAGTTATAGTTAGCTGGAAATTTTACTGACATAAAACCATTGAAATTTCCACGTTATAGTTATTTGGACTCACTATAACTTGAGCGCCTGCAATGCACTGCTGATGACGTCACATATTACATCACTCATGACATGGTCAGTGACATCACTCATGACATCACTGATGACACCATCCAGTCGATGGAAGAATAAATGTTTAAGTGTTTAAATGGATTTTTTTTTTAAATTGATTGGTTAACTGGCTTATTAAGTGTATCTTAGTGAATACATATATTAGCGAGTAACTTTTAAATATTGAAATATATGTATCAGTGTTTCACTTTGTGTATAAGTGGCTGCATGGGTTGGTGACTCACTCACTGTTTGTATGTGTTTTGAAGACACCATATGTGTAGGATTGTAAGGGTGAATGAGTGTGTATATGTGTGTGTTAGTGAGTGAATAACTGTCTCACTAGTGTCTTTATTAGTAACGACATATGTTTTAATCTAGTATAAGTGAGTATTGATGTATATAAGTAAGTATATGTGAGAGTGAGAGATTGTAAAAGTTCCTGTTTAAATAAGTATGTGTTTCTTTATGTGATTGTTTATGAGAGTAAGTATGTGTAAGTTTCCTTAGAAGTAATGTGCTAGTCTGTGTATAATTGTATATGCAAATAAATGGATGTTCAATAGTTTATTTGCATGTGTGAGTATGTGTGTGAGTAACTTTTGGATGACTATATAGAACTGTTGCTGAATGAGTGGATGTGTATATAGATGGTGGAATTACTGAATTGGTTGTTGTATCTGGTATGAGTATCTCCATTTTTTTGAAAATGTTAGTTTCTATTTTTGAATATGTGTTTCAAGGGTTACATTACACTGAAAGGAGGTCTGTCAGTCTGTCACAAGGATGGTGTAATCAGTGATGTCATGAGTGATGTCACTGACCATGTCATGAGTGATGTAATATGTGACGTCATCAGCAGTGCAATGCAGGCGCGCAAGTTATAGTGAGGTCCAACTAACTATACCGTGGGAATTTCAATGGTTTTATGTCAGTAAAATTTCCAGCTAACTATAACTGGTGTGAAACCTATGGTTTTTTCAGTGAATATATATATACATATCAAGGGCTTACGAGCTTGAAACGCGTTGTGTTGGGTCACTTAAAATAAATTCACTTTGCCCACCTGAAATACCTCGGAGGTCTGTGTCTCTTTCCTCGCCTGTCTGCTGCTGTGGAGTATCAGGAAGTGGTTCGAGTTTCTCCAGATATATATATATATATATATATATATATATATATATATATATATATATATATATATATATATATATATATATATATATATATATATATATATATATATATATATATATATATATATATATATATATATATATATATATAATTCACAGAAAAAACCATAGGTTATAGTGGATATATAGTTAGGAATTTGCATTTACAAAACCTTGAAAATTCAATGAAAAAACCATTAGTTTTAGGCCATATATAGTTAGGAATTAGCATTTACAAAACCTTATTTTACTCGCATAAAACCATTGAAATTCCATATATAGTTAGAAGCGCTAACTATATATCGCGCACCCGCAATCCACTGCTGATGATGTCACATATTACATCATTCATGACATGGTCAGTGACATCACTGATGACATCACTGATGACATCTCAAATGACATCACTGATGACATCACTGATCACAACATCCAGTGATTGTATGTGTCTGTAAAGTTTAAATATGTTTCACATATTGAAGAATGAGTGGATGTATAAGTGTCTGGATGAAGAATTTAGTAGGTGCATGACTGACTGTATGAGTGAGTGATTAAATGTGTCTCACTGAGTGCATGGGTTAGTGACTAAACTGTCTTAATTTGTGCATCAGTATGTTTGTTGTTGTGTAAGCTGCTGCATGTGTTGATCAGTAGCTATAAGAGTGGCCATATGGGTTATTGATTGGTTGCCCAAGTATTTGAATGGGAGGCTGAGTGTGTGTGTGGGTGGCTGGGAGGTGCGTGACTCTGTGCATAGATGTGTAAGCAGTTGATTCACTAGGAGTATGAGTTCAAGAGTGCATGTGGAAACAGCTATATGGGCGGTTGACTATGCATGGGTGTGTTGGTGAGTGAATGGATTTCTCATTGCTACATGTGCAAGTAAGTACGTATGTAAAACACAATACATGTGAGAGTTGAGATATATAAATAACTGAACATAAGAGCCAGTGAATGTGTGAGTGGCTGTATCGATCACTGTGAGCTTGTATCAGGGATTATATAAGAGAATAAATATGTGTTATTATATGTTTGAATAAGTAAGATGTGTATAACTTTATAGTTGAGGAAATGGAGGTGTGATTGATTCTTTGCATGACTGACTAGGTGTGTGAGTAACTCCATGGATGAGTGACAGTCTGTGAGTGTCTGTTTATACTGAGTGTATGTAAGGTTATATTAGAGTCTGAAGAGGTTCATTGTATTATCACATGAGTGATGTGATCAGTGATGACAAATGAGATGTCATCAGTGATGTCATTTGAGTTGTCATCAGTGATGTCATCAGTGATGTCATTTGAGATGTCATCAGTGATGTCATTTGAGTTGTCATCAGTGATGTCATTTGAGATGTCATCAGTGATGTCATCAGTGATGTCACTGACCATGTCATGAATGATGTAATATGTGACATCATCAGCAGTGGATTGCGGGTGCGCGATATATAGTTAGCGCTTCTAACTATATATGGAATTTCAATGGTTTTATGCGAGTAAAATAAGGTTTTGTAAATGCTAATTCCTAACTATATATGGCCTAAAACCAATGGTTTTTTCATTGAATTTTCAAGGTTTTGTAAATGCAAATTCCTAACTATATATCCACTATAACCTATGGTTTTTTCTGTGAATTTCATTGGTTTTTTAATAGCAAATATGAAAAGCTTTAAAATGTCAAGTACGTGATAGATAAAAACATTTTCGTATTTATGCACGCTGATGTGCTTTGAACGCTGCACCCCCCCCCCCCTCCCCTCTTTTGTCTTAGTAGTACTCTCTCTTTGCAGATACTGAAGGGTAGTTAACGCAGGCCTTTACCCCCGTTGTAATCCGTCGTGCCTCCTTGTCTCTCCATTTGATTGATTGATGTCCAAGCATTTACTGTTTTAGAATTGGTTCTCTTTGGATCATTCTCTATTTACAAACAAGCACAAAGTCGCAATACTCTGTTTAGTCTTTGCAGATAGTGAAAAATCGTGTAAAAAAATAAAAGTAATCGAGCAAAATCAGTAGGCCACTAATTGGATCTCTTTTTGACCTCGCTAAAATAGAAATATTAGGAACAACCCTTCATGAGAAATACGAAAATAGTGAGATGAACTGAGCTCCACACCATGAGGGCTGCAAGACAGCTCGGCTCCATCACCCATCCCGCACAAAATAACGACAAACCCTATGCAAATATTAAAAATATAGACAACACACCAGCAAAGAAACAGGGTAAAACATTTTATTAAAAAACTATTTACATAACGTTGGTTTATAAGATGATGTCAGTAGTGGACCGATGTGTGAATAGATCGAAAACAGCACAAGGCTCCAAGATCCGGATGGCAAGCTCCTGGATGTTGGGTGCCATAGTTTAGAGTTCTGAATTTCAGCCTTTTTCAATGCCTGTGCTTTGTTGAATCAAAATGGCGGCTTGACACAAAGCTGACTCAAGCGTTGCTACTGATGCTATGCAGACCAAAACTGGTTTTCAGTTTGTACATTTTTCTAGATTTTTCAATCCAAGTTTGGTTGACTTTGTAGAACGATGGCTTCAGATTTTCAACATACGGTGTGGTGGCGCTGACTGGGAGGGGGCGCTTCGCTCCTGCCCCCTCCCCAAGTAAGATTTTCATACGTGAAAGTACGTTAATGGTTTTGGTCCCTGAGATGCTTCGATGTCACTACCATTCTCAAATAGCATAAGTTCTGGATGTTGGGTGCCATAGTTAAGAGTTCTGAGCAGTGCTTGTAACACTGTCTGAAGCTTATTTCCACCTACTGCAGCTTCACTATTCTCAAAGTAAGTGAGTGTCGTTTGTGGACCTGACTGCATTAGAAAACAATGTGATATGTTACCTTCCTAAACAGCTTGACGGAGGCCCCTGAGGGGCGGTGTGATGGCCATGGACTCGGAGAAGACGCTTGGCTCCGACACCCTCCCCAAGTCTTATAGCACTGGTGTAGCCTGAGATCGCCCCCGACATAGGCGGCCGGCTCCCGGGGTCCGGCGGAACTTTTTGCCTTTTGATGACTCTTCAACTCTGGACCTTGTCCCACAATCCGTTTGACCTGAAGACAAGCTGTAGTGGGGCGCCCCTTTATCGTTTTAGTTGCCATTCCGCCCGCTTTTGCTACACTGTGCCTCTTCCGCCATTCAGCTGTTTACCGCCCGCTCTTGCGACTACAGCGTCTCGCTCACCATGTAGTTGAGATGCGCCCGCTCTTGCGGTGCAGCGATAGGCGGCTGCCACAGGACTCTCAAAATGGCGGCCGGCTCTTCGGTTTTGGGCCTGGTCCACTAAAATGGCCCTGGGACACCTTGGAACTCGGACGCTTGTCTGCTAGGGCTTGGGTCCCATTCTCGAAAAGCGTCCCCTCAGCCGTGAAGATTCTACAAAAGTCTTGGGGGCCTCCGACTCCCGCAGGCTTCTGGTGGGGAGCGGCTGCCATGATTGCTCGTGGAATGGCCACGACGGAGCTACGAGATGGTAGTGGTCTCATGCTGACGCCAGCTTTAGTCTGAAACATCCAGAAACACTATAGACTACCAATTCGATCAGTTCCGGTAGCGCCCCAACATGACCCGGAAGAGAAGAACTTGCCCTCCCCTCTTTGACTGATGGTTCTTGTTGCCTGTCCCCTCTGTTGTCATTTAACAGAACTTTTTGGACTGCTGAAAGGGGTTGTGTTCTGAACGCTGGTTGGTGGAGACATTTAGACTATATTCTTGACCTACGTTGTCGCGTAATGCGTTTTATGACACGCCGCGTTAGCGCACCCGGAAGTGATCCGAGGCGCGGCGCGCAGCGCGTAACGTAAGCATAACAGGTCATGTGACTTGTTAATAAAACTTTTCATTGGTTCATTTTACTTTTGTTAATTTAATGATGAAAAGCTTGGTCATATGACCTAAAAATTACGCTTTTTATTATTTTCGAACAATATTTTTTTTTCAAACATATGTTATAATATTCCAGGCTAATGTACTTTCCCGGAAAATTTACAACTGTCTTGCAAGTAAAATATATTCCTTTTTCGAGAAAAAGGGCGTTTCTTCCTTCCATGACGGAGCCGTTGAGTAAAAGAGATTCGGCCTGCTGTCTTAGTCGCCGATACGCCTGATTATCAGATTCTTATCGATCACTTTATGTTGCAGACATGAAAAACACAACTGCCCTTGACCATTTATCTTTACTGCGTTCCTACATATTATACCTTTTATCCGTCATGTAATTGGACTGCTTTATTTCACTTGCCTTTTACTGATTCGAAAACAGTCACTAAAAGTAAAAACTTTACAAATGTAAATACTACTACCGTGTTTTGTTTTAAAAACCTTTATTGTGAAAATGTCAGTATACAAATACGGGCCTATAACCACGTGGGCCGGCCACGGAGCAAACTGAAATCGTATATGATGAGGAGACATTTACACTGTAGAAGAACGTAACGAGCGGGCCATTAGGTGACAAGAACAAAGGTGTCTAACAGTTGCGGAATCGGTGGACGTACATTTTGTAATTAAAATACGACAGGGCCACTTACAATAACATTTTCTAGATATACATTTGCGGGCAAGGAGTTACGAGTCCCATTTATACCGGCGCCATTTTGGGCGAGGCCGGGCAGGTCCAAGATATAGTCAAAATGTCTCCACCAACCATCGGCCAGACCAGAACCCCTTTCGGCCCTTTATGCTACAAGATGGTGTCTTCCATTCAGAAAATATTGGTGGCAGCATTTTGAAAGGAAACAGAAACAGCCGTTCTCCTAGTGAGTTTCACATTGTTACATTTAGGAAGAATGTTGAAGAGTAGTATGTGGAAAATCTGAAGCCATTTTTCTACAAACTCTCAATCAGACTTGGATGGAAAAAAAAAAACCTGAAGAATGTACAAACTGAAAACCAATTTTTGTCTGTATAGCACCAACAGTAACGCTTGAGTCAGCTTTGTGTCAAGCCGCCATTTTCATTCAATCAATAGCGTCCCCCTGCACACATTCAGGGACCTGGTCGTGTCTTCAGATGAAACGCATTGTAGGAAAAGAAGCAGAAAGGAAAAGGAAAAAAGTTCCGCCGGACCTAGTGAAGCTGCAGCAGGTGCAAATAAGCTTCAGACAGTCTTACAAGCACTGCTCAGAACTCTCAACTGAGGCACTCAACATCCAGGACTTGCCATTCGGATCTTGGTGCCTTGTGCTGGTTCCGACCTATTCACACATCGGTCCACTACTGACATCACCTCATAAGCCAACGGGGCACCCCACGCCGACTTTCGGCGCAGCATTGTAGGATGGCCACACCAGTGCGGCAACTTGCTGGACACAACATCGGGGCCATCCAGATCTCGGCGCGTTCGACTCACTGTACCGCAACAGTGACCGCAACTCAGCTGGACACGCCGTCTTTCGGCGCAGCATTGTAGGATGGCCACACCAGTGCGGCAATTTGCTGGACACCACCTCGGTGCCATCCGGATCTCGGCGCGTTCGAGTCACTGTACCGCAACAGTGACCGCAATTCAGCTGGACACGCCGTCTTTCGGCGCAGCATTGTAGGATGGCCACACCAGTGCGGCAATTTGCTGGACACCACCTCGGTGCCATCCGGATCTCGGTGCGTTCGAGTCACTGTACCGCAACAGTGACCGCAATTCAGCTGGACACGCCGTCTTTCGGCGCAGCATTGTAGGATGGCCACACCAGTGCGGCAATTTGCTGGACACCACCTCGGTGCCATCCGGATCTCGGCGCGTTCGAGTCACTGTACCGCAACAGTGACCGCAACTCAGCTGGACACGCCGTCTTTCGGCGCAGCATTGTAGGATGGCCACACCAGTGCGGCAATTTGCTGGACACCACCTCGGTACCATCCGGATCTCGGCCCGTTGTGCTGCCTTCGGCCTATTCGCACATCGGTCCGCTACTGACGCCGCCTCACGTGCCAACGGATTTTCTACGCTTTTTGTAGCCCTATGCCGCATAACAGGTCATGTGACTTGTTTATAAAACTTTTCATTGGTTCATTTTACTTTTGGTTTCCTAAAGATGGAAGGCTTGGTCATATGACCTAAAAATAACACTTTTCATTGGTTTAGAACATTTTTTTTTCCCAAACGATGAAAGCCCCACCTTGTTTCTGGATCATTCAGACTGAAGCTGGCGTCAGCATGAGAGCACCACCATCTCGTGGCTCCGTCGTGGTCATTCCGCGAGCAATCATGGCAGCCGCTCCCCACCGGAAGCCTGCGGGAGTCGGGGGCCCCCAAGACTTTTATACAATCTTCACGGCTGAGGGGACGCTTTTCGAGAATGGAGCCCAAGCCCTAGCAGGCAAGCGTCCGAGTTCCAAAGTGTCCCAGGGCCATTTCAGTGGACCAGGCCTAAAACCGAGGAGCTGTCCGCCATTTTAAGAGCCATGTGGCAGCCGCCTATCGCTGCACTGCAAGAGTGGGAGCAACTCAACAACATGGTGAGCGAGACGCAACTCAGCTAGATGGCCGCCACCTGGGGAGGCCCGTTCACGCCGGCTCCCCCACGCCCCCCCCGGGCCGCCGCACGCCAATTTTCGGAGCAGCATTGTAGGATACCAAAACCAGTGCGGCAGTTTACGGGACATCACCTGGGTGCCTGTCGTACATGTTGTGTCAGCCATGTGACACTGGACACAGACCGCTACTGACGAGGCCTCCCCCCGCACCACCCGGGACGCCCCACGCTGTTTTTCTGTGCTGCATTGTAGGATCCCTAAACCAGTGCGGCACCCAGGCGACATCACCTGGGTGCCGTCCAGAACTCTGCACGTTGTGCTGCCTTGGGACTATTCGCACAACAGACCGCTACTGACGAGGCCTCCCCCCGCCCCACCCGGGACGCCCCACGCCAATTTTCGGAGCAGCATTGTAGGATCCCTAAACCAGTGCGGCACCCAGGCGACATCACCTGGGTGCCGTCCAGAACTCTGCACGTTGTGCTGCCTTGGGACTATTCGCACAAAAGACAGCTTCTAACCATTGTTGCTTTTTGTGTTGAGAAATGTTTAAATGTTTTTAGTTTTTGTTCCGTTCGTTAAAGTTAGTAGTTAATAAAGTTTTATAACCTTACTTTGTTGGAGTGTTATCTATTTTTTTAAAAACGGGTGAATGGGGCCTTGAATCGGGTTATTGTCATGTGTGGGCTTTGGAAGTGTGCTGCTGCAGGATCGGACATTTCAAACTCAAATGCACGTTCTTTTTCTTACCTTTCCGAAGCATGGAGCGCAATAGCAGGCAGAGAAAGGGTGATGCACGTGTTGAACACTACCTGACCTGGCAAGTTGCTGGCAGTGCCCCCCCGCCCGCTCCTGAAAGAGGGCACACACACACCGCCGCCCCGAGTACTTCACAAATCTTTAAAAGACCATGCGCTTGTTCATGAGGCTTAAATGGTTTATCACCTCTTCTAGAACCCCTGCATCGACCCTCTGACGTTTCATGGAAAAATTACCATGTAACACAATACCAAGCCCTGTCAGCTGAAACCCCCAAGGAATCGTGGGGCATATTATCAAGGGGGTTTATCTCCGCTTTTTTGGCTTTAAAAGCCATGAAAGCGGAGATAAAATTATTTCCCTATTACCAAGCTGTCGCTAACACCAGTTAGTGACAGCTAAAAGGAGATAGCGACCATCTTGGGCCCCGCTTTGCATGTCAGTGATACTTATCACTAATGACATGCAAAGTGGCGTGCCAAGATGTTAGCGACTGGAAACAGTCCCTAACATCGCTACCTTCTATTACCAACTTTTGGAGATATTCGCGCTAAGCGCGAATATCTCCAAAATCTAACACCTGCCCTGAGCAGTTCTTAGCCATGTTATCCAATGGGAGGTGGATAACATGGCTAAGAGCATTAGGTCGATAATACATGAATATCGCTGACTTTTCTGCGATAATAGCAAGGTTTATCTGCGATAAAAATCGCCGATGTGCGGCGATAATTTTTGTCTCTAAACAAGTTAGAGACAAAAATTATCGCTAGTTGTTCGTAATATGCCCCCGGGTTTTTGCTTGCAGAAATCGGGAGGCGGGAGACTAGCACTGAAATCAGTAGTCACACGCCTGAATCAGGAGGATTGGCATGTCTGAATTCTCTACAGCTGGGGCCATAAACTACATCCGCAGGGTTAGGTGATAGCCTGGGACCAGCCTGGCATCTAAAATGGCTGCCGTGCACGACAAAATTGTGGCATTCGAAAAAAGGCAAGATGGCGCAGCCGCTGGAAGAGATGTATCAACATATATCAGCCTCCTCAGCCACCCTCAGGAAACATAGGGGATTAGGATACGTCTCCCGCACCCCCTTATATCTAGTACTTTAATTAACGAAGCACAAAATGGCGAATTCCCGTTTCGCTACCAGTTTGCGGCCCAGTTCGCGGCCCGTGAAGCGCTTCTACCGTGAAAAATCATTTTTTTTTTATTTTCCCCACGGGACCCTTTAATAACCCCAACAACATTCCTAGGGGGTCAAGAGGGGGATACCTTGCCCCCTTTCATTAAATTCCCCCTTAGTTTTTCACCTTTTCTTCTCTCTCGATCCTACCGAGAGACAAGATGGCGGCCGCTCCGGACTGTCACGCAGCAAAAAAAAAAAAAAGCTCACGCACAGCCGCTGGAAGAGATGTATCAACATATATCAGCCTCCTCAGCCACCCTCAGGAAACATAGGGGATTAGGATACGTCTCCCGCACCCACTTATAAAACTAGTAATTTAATTAACGAAGCACAAAATGGCGAATTCCCGTTTCGCTACCAGTTCGCGGCCGCGCTTCTACCGTGAAAAATCATTTTTTTTTTATTTTCCCCACGGGACCCTTTAATAACCCCAACAACATTCCTAGGGGGTCAAGAGGGGGATACCTTGCCCCCTTTCATTAAATTCCCCTTTCGTTTTCCACCTCTTCTTCTCTCTCGATCCTACCGAGAGACAAGATGGCGTCCGCTCCGGACTGTTTAGAATGTTGACAGACACCGGAGAGCCAATCAGCTTTCTGCGCGCAAAGTTCCGATAAGCGAAAAGTAAGCGGACCGGATCGCTGCCCAGAGCGCTGTTACAGATATATATCTTGGTTTGAACGTTAATTTCTCAAAAACTACTGGAGCACATATATTGAGACCTAGCAAAGGCACATCGGGCTAACAGTCCCTACAATTTTGCCAAGTTTCGTGCAAATCCATTCAGCCGTTCGAGCTAAAAGTGCGTCCAACCGCCCTATGGAAAAATGAATGGAAAAAACGCGTTTTGGGACCCCCCTTTTTTCTCAGCCCCCCCTTGACGAAACTCCACCAAATTTTCAGGGGCTGCTCAGAAACAAAATGTGCCATTTTCCTGAACATTTCAGCCGATTCCGTCCACAAACGCAAAAGTTATTAGACATAGAATTTTCAGAAATCCCATAGGGAATTAATCCTAACTATATATACCTACTGGCTATTGCCAGTAGGTAATATATATATATATATATATATATATATATATATATATATATATATATATATATATATATATATATATATATATATGCAGAAAGAATTTCCTCCCAAAGAAAGAAACAGAAGCCACATCGGGGATTCACCAGGCAACACCTTTTATTTCCTGCTTGCGAATGCATTTCGGCCAGACGGCCTTCATCGGCGCCTGCGGTGGGTGTGGGGGAATCACTGTCTTGCTGCAGTTTAAATGTACCTAGTCGCATTGTGATAGGTGCGTAAGTCCGCCCCACCCCTCAGCAGTTAGAGTCACAGGTGATGTTCTTCCCCGTCCTCGGTGGTATCGGGACTCGGTTTCCCAGGATGCAACACTAGCTCCTAGGTAAGTAACACTGAGGGTGGTGTTTGGCATGGTCCAAAAAAGTAGCGGATAACCAAGTACTCTGCACAATGTTCAAGGCCCCTACAGTGGGAAACTTTCGAAGCTGCCTTGGGTCCCCTTTTACCTCATCAGCCACAGACACGAGTTGCAAATAACGGGGGTCGGACAACACTGCATCCTGCCCAGGCTGAGGTGAGATGCCTCGCTGTACCGCTGTGATTCACTCGTGCTGCCGGCGACACTGGAGTATTCAATAACTTGAAGTGAAGAGAAAATGCCGAAGCAAGGACCAGAGCCTCCAGGCCACTTGTGATGAGGGAGCTTCTGTAGCGTGCTTCTGGAAAACGCGTAGCAATAATGCAGAAAGAATTTCCTCCCAAACAAAGAAACAGAAGCCACATCGGCTATATATATATATATAAATATATATTCAAACAAAAACTCTTTCCTGAGAGAGAGTGTAGAGGCCACACAAGGGAAAATCCTTTTTGGAGCACTTTATTAAATTGATATTGGCGTATGCATTTCAGCTCTTCATTTAGCCTTCGTCAGCGCCCAAGTGTCCAGGAGGTTCTGCAGTATTACCTACTGGCGGTCGCCAGTAGGTATATATAGTTAGGATTTTTTCCCTATGGGATTTCTGAAAATTCTATGTCTAATAACTTTGGCGTTTGTGGACGGAATCGGCTGAAATTTTCAGGAAAATGGCACATTTTGTTTCTGAGCAGCTCCTGGAAATTTGGGGGGGGGTCGTCAAGGGGGGGCCGAGAAAAAATGGGGGTCCCAAAATGCGTTTTTCCCATGTTAATTTCCATAGGGCGGTTGGACTCACTTTTAGCCCGAACGGCTGAATGGATTTCCACGAAACTTGGCAAAATTGTAGGGACTGTTAGCCCGATGTGCCTTTGCTAGGTCTCAATATATGTGCTTCAGTGGATTTTGAGAAATTAACGTTTAAATCAAGATATATATCTGTAACAGCGCTCCGGGCAGCGATCCGGTTAGCGAACTTTTCGCGTATCGGAACTTTGCGATGCGAAGCTGATTGGCCCTCCGGTGTCTGTCAACATTCTAAACAGTCCGGAGCGGCCGCCATCTTGTCTCTCGGTAGGATCGAGAGACAAGAGGAGGCCAAAACAAAGGGGGAAATTACCATAAGGGGGCATAGTAGATCCTCGTTGACCCCCTAGGTTTTATGTGGAGGTTTTAAAAGGGCCCAGGAGGGTAAAAAAAATTTTTTTTTTTTTTTTTGCGTGGTAAGCGCCAAGTTTGCGAACCGGAAAGAGTTCTGGGCAGCGTACTATAAGGATAAAAGAATGATAGCCTTTTCTAATACTGTATGTTAATTATTTGTTGTTTTTGTTCGTTTTTTTGTAATTTATTTATTTATTTTGATTTAAAAAAATTTATGGGTCAGAATTTTCATAGTTCATTAAAACTTCCAGCATTACATCATCTGGAATCTCCTCAAACATGCATGTTTCTATGTCTTGTAAGCTTTCAATAAATTGTTCATCAAAAGATTCATCCATAAAATCTTCATCCAAAATTTCTTCAGTTAAAATCTCTTCTGTTGTAATGTCGAAGGAAACATTGATTTTTTCGTGCTCCCCTTCCATTTTTTTGCTGTAAATTGCATAAAAAAATAATTATATTAGAAGAGTTAGGGCACTGTTGGGTTTAAGTTCAGACAGGTAGTTCTGTTTTTTTAACAGTGAAGTTAAAGTAAGTAAATTCATAATTATAGCAGAGAAGTGTAAGTCAATCAATAAATATAACAGAGGAGCTTATCTGTATCTATAACTATAGCAGGGGGACAGTAAATAATTATCAAAAAACGTTTTTACAAATTAATTTAAAGTGCCACTTACAAATTATCAATTTACTTTACAGGGAGGTGAAAAGGCTCTTGAAATGTAGTTCAGGAAGTAGTAGTGAAAATGGCTGTGTTTCCTTCTATTCTTTTATATATATTCAGGTACATAACCAATCAAATGTCAAGAAAAAAAAATTGAAAATGAAAGTAAAATTTTCATTGGTTGTCAATTCCAATACTTTAGATGTGTTTTGTGAAGTAATTTACCTCAGGGTATTTAGATAGGTCTACAGGCTAAATGGCTAAATGAAATTTCAATCAAATTTGTGAGAATGAAAGGGATTGTTATGTTGTATGAGCTAATCTATATTTGGTGAGAGTGTCTCTAGTCGTTTTTCTGTAAATTACTTTCCCACCTTTTTTTAGGACCGCTTTCTGGAAAGCGGCCCGGTTAGCGAACCTTAAGCGTCACAGGAGTCCACCATTTTGTGTTTCGGTCGCATTAAGATACAAGATGGAGGGCAAATAATGTTTAGAATGGGTAGAAGGGGTCATGGTAGACTTATCTTGACCCCCTAGGTTTTCTGAGGGTGGCTGAGGAGGCTTATATGTGCGGAAAAAAAACATTTTTTTAAAAAATTCCGCGAGGTTAGCTTTCGGTTAGCGAACCGGGTAGCGCCCCGGGGAGCGTATTTTGTGGAAAATTAGTGAAAAAAGTTAGAAAAAAATAATAATTGTGAGTGATCAGATGAAGGGTAGCTCTGAGAAGAGCTTTTGGGTTTATGGTACATTTAGGTACTTATAAGTAGGTACCAATGCACAGTCTTAAATTCAGAAGGAAAATTCTGTTGCCCTCATCTGAGAAGTGAACTCCATCTCCTCTGTAGATATCTTGCATGTAGTAACGCAAGTTATTGTTGTACAGGGAGCCCATTCCATGGTCTCTCATGAAAGCTGAAACAGATTTGTTTACATGCTTCCTCGCTTTCTCAATTTGTGGAGAAAATTGGTTGGACCACCTCCATTTCTGTCTTTGGCATATATTGGAATATACCAAGGCAGTTTGAGGAAAAAGTGCCATTAATTGCTCAAAGGTGTCCTTTAAAAGCATTTCCAGACCTACCCCTGTCAAAGTGCCCAAATCATTACCTCCACAGTGCACTATTAACAGGTCAGGTTTTGGCAAATGCATAAAGGTTTTCACCAATGGTATCAATTGGTGACATTTTAATCCTCTTTGGCCCAACCACTTAATTTCCACATCTTGTAAATTGAGGTTGTGTAAATTTCTGTTCTCAGCATACCTTTCAGCCCAGTGGATGTAACTATGTCCAACAATCCAGACCTTAAACATGGTGGGAGAAGGTTGGGCTGCAGTCAGATGAAGTGTGGTAATGAAAGGGCAGTTGAAACAGTAGGAGTTTGTAAAGAAAAAAAACTGTGGATTTCCAATGCTAATGATTCATTAGCAGTGATTGGTGCATTTCCATTTCTGAAAACAGAAAGTTAGGGTGCATGGATGTGTTCTTTGAAAGATGTAATTTGAATGGTCAAGGAAGAAACTTTTAATGAAAGATTGCACTGGATACGCAGGTGCACTGAGAGTTCAGAGTTCAATTGAAACATTGTTGTGTGAATTTGCAAACATGAGAGGTCTTCCAGGAGGTCGTTGCTATGGAAAAAAGGCAGAGAGGGCAGAGGATGGAAGGGTTTTGATTTGAAAAAAGTGAGGGAAGAGTTATGATTGGCTAATATGAGAGATATGTGAAATGAATATCTGTATTTCTGTGCTTTCAATAGCTGCAGACTCTGGAGTGCATCCTTTTTCTTCTGCTGAAGACAATTTGGTGTATTTCTGAGACTGTTTTCAAAACTCATAAAAAAGTATTTGCTAAGGTGAGAAAAGATTTATTTATTTTAGATAGAGAATAGTATGAATTAAGGAGAAAATGATGAAGAAAGCTGTGTTTTTAAACTGTGGCTTTGTCTGTAGTGATATAGAAATAGATTTTGTTACTTTGAGAAATTGTAATTGCATATTCGGTGTAGCATTCTGGAATGCAGTAACACAAGTTATTGTTGTATATGAAGCCCATTCCATGGTCTCTTATGTAAGCTGAAACAGATATGTTGTTTTTAAAAACCATTTTTGAAATCAATTACATTTCTGGATATGTACTGCTAGAGCTTCATAGGTTGTTTTGGGTCATATTTATAAGGCATTTGAGTGTCTTTGATGTTATTTTTTCCTTTTTAAATGGAAAGCATTCCTCATGGGGCAAGTGTCTTGTAAATACGCTCCCACCTGCGCTTGGCAAATTTAGATTTTGATTATGGGAGTTACATAGCCATGTTAATAATGTCGAAAAAATGGTGCTAGGGCATTCCAGAAAACGCTTTCATGTGTCTCAAGGACATTTTCAGTCATTTCCTCTTGAATGCAGGTATACAATTGATTTATATGCTGTGTTTAAAAACGATTCTTTTCTATGATGTTATTTTTTCCTTTTTAAATGGAAAGCGTTCCTCATGGGGCCCTGAGCAGTTCTTAGCCATGTTATTTAATGGGAGGTGGATAACATGGCTAAGAGCATTTGCTGGATAATGCATGAATATCGCTGACTTTTCAGCGATATTCATGCATTGCGGCCGTTTTTTATCGCATTTGCGAGCAGTTCTTAGCCATGTTATCCAATGGGAGGTGGATAACATGGCTAAGAGCATTTGCTGGATAATGCATGAATATCGCTGACTTTTCAGCGATATTCATGCATTGCGGCCGTTTTTTATCGCATTTGCGATAAACCTTGCTAAGGAGAAAATGATGAAGAAAGCTGTGTTTTTAAACTGTGGCTTTGTCTGTAGTGATATAGAAATAGATTTTGTTACTTTGAGAAATTGTAATTGCATATTCGGTGTAGCATTCTGGCATGCAGTAACACAAGTTATTGTTGTATATGAAGCCCATTCCATGGTCTCTTATGTAAGCTGAAACAGATATGTTGTTTTTAAAAACCATTTTTGAAATCAATTACATTTCTGGATATGTACTGCTAGAGCTTCATAGGTTGTTTTGGGTCATATTTATAAGGCATTTGAGTGTCTTTGATGTTATTTTTTCCTTTTGAAATGGAAAGCATTCCTCATGGGGCAAGTGTCTTGTAAATACGCTCCCACCTGCGCTTGGCAAATTTAGATTTTGATTATGGGAGTTACATAGCCATGTTAATAATGTCGAAAAAATGGTGCTAGGGCATTCCAGAAAACGCTTTCATGTGTCTCAAGGACATTTTCAGTCATTTCCTCTTGAATGCAGGTATACAATTGATTTATATGTTGTGTTTAAAAACGATTCTTTTCTATGATGTTATTTTTTCCTTTTTAAATGGAAAGCGTTCCTCATGGGGCCCTGAGCAGTTCTTAGCCATGTTATCCAATGGGAGGTGGATAACATGGCTAAGAGCATTTGCTGGATAATGCATGAATATCGCTGACTTTTCAGCGATATTCATGCATTGCAGCCGTTTTTTTTCGCATTTGCGAGCAGTTCTTAGCCATGTTATCCAATGGGAGGTGGATAACATGGCTAAGAGCATTTGCTGGATAATGCATGAATATCGCTGACTTTTCAGCGATATTCATGCATTGCGGCCGTTTTTTATCGCATTTGCGAGCAGTTCTTAGCCATGTTATCCAATGGGAGGTGGATAACATGGCTAAGAGCATTTGCTGGATAATGCATGAATATCGCTGACTTTTCAGCGATATTGATGCATTGCGGCCGTTTTTTATCGCATTTGCGAGCAGTTCTTAGCCATGTTATCCAATGGGAGGTGGATAACATGGCTAAGAGCATTTGCTGGATAATGCATGAATATCGCTGACTTTTCAGCGATATTCATGCATTGCGGCCGTTTTTTATCGCATTTGCGATAAACCTTGCTAATAGCAAGGTTTATCTGCGATAAAAATCGCCGATGTGCGGCGATAATTTTTGTCTCTAAACAAGTTATCGCTAGTTGTTGGTAATATGCCCCCGGGTTTTTGCTTGCAGGAATCGGGAGGCGGGAGAGTAGCACTGAAATCAGTAGTCTGATGCCTGAATCGGGAGGGTTGGCATGTCTGGATTCTCTACAGCTAGGGCCATAAACTACATCCGCAGGGCTAGGTGATAGCCTGGGACCGGCCTGGCATGTAAAATGGCTGCCGTGCACGACAAAATTGTGGCATTGTAAAAAAGGCAAGATGGCGCAGACAATGTTTATCAATAAGGATTCATTTATAACAAAATATTTTATCGCAGTGACAAATTGGTGGTCAACACTTCCTGATTTCCTTCGAATCGAACGTTAACAGACGTCACGCAGCAAAAAAAAAAAAATGCTCACGCACAGCCGCTGGAACACATGTATCAACATATATGAGCCTCCTCAGCCACCCTCAGAAAATATAAGGGATTAGGATACGTCTCCCGCACCCCCTTATACCTAGTAATTTAATTAAAACGAAGCACAAAATGGTCTCCCGCACCCCCTTATACCTAGTAATTTAATTAAAATGAAGCACAAAATGGCGAATTCCCGTTTCGCCAGCAGTTTGCGGCCCAGTTCGGTGTTCGGGAAGCGCTTCTACCGTGAAAAATATATTTTTTTTATTTTCCCCACGGGACCCTTTAAAAACCTCAACAACATTCCTAGGGGGTCAAGAGGGGTATACCTTGCCCCCTTTCATTAAATTCCCCCTTCGTTTTTCACCTCTTCTTCTCTCTCGATCCTACCGAGAGATAAGATGGCGGCCGCTCCGGACTGTTTAGAATGTTGACAGACACCGGGGAGCCAATCAGCTTCGCATCGCAAAGTTCCGTTTCGCAGGTGGGAGCGTATTTACAAGAAACTTGCACCATGAAGAACGCTTTCCATTTAAAAAGGAAAAATAACATCATACACACTCATATGCCTTATAAATATGACCCAAAACAACCTAAGAAGCTTTAGCAGTACATATCCAGAAATGTAATTGATTTCAAATAATGACTTACTTCATTGGTAGGCCTTCACATGTATTATCTCCTTTGTTTTCTTAAGTGAAAATCTTATCTGCAACCATGTGTTGGACTCACCTCAAATAAACAAAACAGGCGATGGACTGAATGAGGATCAATGACACACATTCACCCCAGTCCAAAGATCTGGGCCTAAACAAACCTTTAGATAGGCCACACCTTATCGTCATCCTGAATTAATCATTTAAAATATTAGGGAGAGATTTATGATTGTTGTATGCCTGTTTTGTAGCACTGTGTGTCATTTTTGTGATGCAGTGCTGGTGCAAAAGATTTGCTATGTTAAATAATAAGTAGGGCATTAAGTTTTTGATGACTGTTATTCATTTACTGTTTGGTAATAGTGGTTATTAACATTTTTTATTATATTTTTCCACAGATTCAACTGCAGATTTTTTCATATTTTGAAAAATGCCTATGAAAAATAGAATTAGAAAGGCTAGAAAACGTCAAAGACAGCAGGATGATCTTTTATTGCAGCAGTCCTCTTCCCCAAAAACACCAAGAAAGCTCCGGGTAAGAGCACAAAATCATTCTTAAAAAATATTTTTAGTAAAAAAAGTATTTATCGCAAAAATGTTTCAGTTCAGAAAAAGAAGAGTAATTTAAATGGAAAGGAAAGACCCATCAAAAATGTTACTGGTAGAGGAAGAGATAACTCTGTGCATGATAGTAGAAGGAAAGAACAGTTTAGAGACATTCGAAAACGAATGTTCCGTAACAGGATAATAGTTAATTTATTAAAAAATATTAAGAAAGGCCAACACAAAGTGGCATTTTATAAGAAGAAGAAAAATGTAGAGAAAATTATTGATCATGCTTTTGAAATTAAGCGAAAGTTGTTTATTTTGGTAATCAATAGAATTAGGAAACTAAGCAAGGTAATTTCTGATTTCAAAACAAACAGTAGATGGAAGAGAGTAGTAAATCGTAGTAACTTTTGTGAAGTTTTTTCCGGAGAATGGATGCATAGTTCAAGTTCTGAGGCATTTTTTAATGAGGAGAGTTATTTTCAGGATAATGGTTTGGTGCATGCAGTTGACACCAGTGGTCGAGCTTATGAAGTGAAGGATGGTTGTCCAGTTGAAAAAGAAAAACTTGTGACAACAGAGACAGAAGAGGCGCTAAGTGATGAGGTTTTAGGAAGACGTCCTAAGGGTCCTGTGTACATTTGGAAGTGTAGTTCTATTTGCAGTGTGCGACAGGTTTCCATCAATTTGCTTTGTGATTTTATACGGACATTTAATAAGAAAAGTTTGAAGCAGAAAATGAAGTTGTTGCAAGATTTAGATCCTTGCAGAGTGAGACAAATGACAGGTTTGCGTGGTCATTCACTGGCTTGTCTTTCCAGGAGAGTATGCCAGAGTGTTTTTCATCATTTCAGGATGCTAGCAGTGCATCATAATAAAGTGAGAAAATTTGTGAGAATGTTGTATTATGCTAAGAGTCCAGCAATTATGCTTAAACAATTATGTGCTGCTCTTTTGCATGGTTCTGAAATAGATGTGAAGAATATTTGTGAAGAAATTGAGTTTTGTTACTTTAGTAGTAAAGATGAGAATGTTCAAATTGACCCTGAAGTAGAGGGTAATGTTGAAGATAATGTACAGGTTTCCAGTACAGATAATTTTCAGAAGGAAATTGCCACGTTTCAGATCAAATCAAGTGAGAGGCCTAATTTCACTTGTGTATGTTGTCGACGCACTTATTATAAGAATCAGACTAAGGTAGTGGATTTATATGCAAAAAGTGAAAGGGAAAATAATAGTGAATGGAAGGATTTTGCCACATACTTGATGGTAGAAAATTATTTTGATTTGGGATCGGATCAACGTGTGTGTACTTATTGTTGTAATAAATTAAACCAAAACCAGATGCCTGCTAGGGCAGTTCATAATAATCTGGAATTGGTTGAGATTCCTTCTGAATTGAAGGATTTAAATACTTATGAATCTATTTTGATTCAAAGTATCCATCCCTTTCAGGCTATTGTAAGAATGGAGCCAAAGACAGGGAAGTTGCCTCCAGCAGATTTACAGAGAGGATTAAAGGGAAGAGTTGTTTATTTGCCTCTAGATTTGAATAAAAACATTAACACAACTGGAGTAGAAAAAGTGGAAGAGGAACCTCTGGTTATCTTGGTTAATGGTGTTCCGACAAAGAATAAGAAAATATGGCAAGATTTAGTGGATGTTAGGAAAGTCAAAAAGGCAACATTGTATTTGAAGAAAAATAATAAGTACTATAAGAATGTATATGTTGCAGAAAAGGAAGTAAGTGATGAAGAGGATAGCGATTTGTGTGCTGGCCAAATTGAGAAAGTAGAGGCCTCTAAAAGTGAAGAAATATATGAACATTATAGTGTTCATCCTTTGCATTCCAAGGAAGTCATGGGGAATGCTATTGAGTTGTTTCAAATGAAACAAGCCAAAGGGAGTCCCATTAGTGTTTGGGAGGAAAGTTTGGAAGCTCGGTGTTTCCCACAGCTATTTCCCACAGGTCGAGGAGGAAGATATGATGAGCGATCTCATCAAATTCCTGCGTCTGAATACCGGACTTTACGATTGTATGCAGAAGATCCTAGGTTTCGTCAATGCATTCCCTATTTGCTTCATCTCCTGTTTGAAAGCGATCTGTCTGGACTGTCATATGCAGTGAACCACATCTTAAAAAGTGGTATACAGATGCGAAATATTTCGGCAAGGGACTTTATGCATAAAGTCAATGTCCAAGACAGTATTTTGGATTCTCACTTAATTAATCTCATGGCGTGTCAGCGTGGTACTAATGAGTACTGGTACCGTCGTCATGGTGATTTAAAATGTATGCTGAGGAACTTAGGAACTCCGACATGGTTCCTCACTCTGAGCTGTGCCGAGTATGGCTGGGAAGACTTACTTCAATTTCTACGAGAGGCAAATGGAAATATTGAAAACATTGAATTCAAGACACCTGGAGAACTGTGTTCTTTGGATCCTGTGAATGTATGCAGGTACTTCAATCATAGATTTGAAGCTATGATGTCTTTCATCACAAATAAGAAGAATCCACCTCTTGGAGAGGTGTTGGATTTCTTCTGGAGAAAGGAGTACCAAGCAAGAGGTGCTCCTCATATACATATGTTGTTGTGGATCAAGGATGCACCTAAATTTGGAACAGATTCGGATGACTTAGTGATGAATTTCATAGAACAGTATTCTACGTGTGCTGTTCCAAACGCAACGGAGAAGAAAAGCCTAAGAGAACAAGTTCTACGTTTCCAAAGCCATCGTTGTGGAAAGTACTGTCGTCGTAAATTCAGAAACAAGGACAAGTTCTACACCAAATGTCGTTTCAACTTTCCACGACCGGTGATTTCTAAAGGAAGAGTGAACAGTTTGATGTCTTCACTGCGACATAATGTGACGAGGAAATCACCCAAAAATACATACAATTTGAAAAGGAACGAAGAGTCCAAGTACATCAACGACTACAACCCAGTGATTTTGTCCATGTGGAATGCTAACATGGATATACAGTTTGTGGGTGACAACTGTATGGCTGTGGCTCGGTATGTGACATCTTACATTACCAAAAAAGAAAAGACAGAACTCAAGGATATGTGGGAGGACATTTCCCATGAAAAGAGCCTCAGCAAGAAGTTGTACAGTTTCAGTCTGAAGATGTATTCGCATCGAGAAATCGGAGCTTACGAATGTTCAGATCGATTGTCTTCAGCAAGTCTCTATGCCAAATCCAGGAGTATTGTTTGGGCGAGTCTTGGTCTTGCTGCAACACGAAATCGAGTTCTAAAACCTGTCCGGGAAATTGAATATTTGGCAGAAAAGGAACCAAACAGTACCGATATTTTGAAGACCAACATGTTGGATACATATTATCCAAATCGAAGCAGTCACCTTGAGAATGTTTGTCTATATGAGGTTCTACAAAATTATATATTCAAGAGGAACATCAAAGAAGATATTGAGAAAGGAGTGTATGCTGTAATTGGAAGTGAGGGATGCCTGGTCAAGCAAAGAAAATGCCAATTAGTAAACCATCGAAAATTGAGTGGCGAATCTCCAGAAAAAAAGGAGTTTTTCTATTTAGCACTTTTGCAACTTTTCAAGCCTTGGCGTGCAGAAGAGGAACTGCTTGGAGATTTCCTCTGTTACGAAGACTCTTTCACTGCTGCTAAGGAGACCATAGAATGTCCTGCTTTTCCCAAATATCAAGAAATGCTAACTTTGGAAATTGAGCAGGAAGCAACGATTGCAGCCAAGATTGCCAGAGACAGTTCTCAGGACAGTCAGAGTTCTGTTTCATTGAGACAAGATCCACTTGGAGGACCTATTATCGAAAATGAAGCTGCCACTGCTATGAATGAAGTGGAAAGAGCCATGGCACATGCTCAGGAGGATTCAGTTAACTTAGAAGACTTGGAAAAACAACTCAACGTTGAGCAGAGGAAAATATATGATGAAGTTACCAAGCAAATTGAGCATGGATTAAGTCATGAGAAGAAAGAGTGCTCATGTACATCGTTGAAGCCTGTCCGACTGTATGTGAGTGGAGAAGCGGGAACTGGAAAAAGTTTCCTCATTAAAGCAATTTCATGCTATCTGCAGGAAAGGACTGAGTCATCGCTGTCTTGTGTTGTCACCGCTCCTACTGGACTTGCAGCACATAACATTAAAGGTATTACTTTGCATCGTCTACTGATGCTGCCGGTGGAGCATGACAACAAATTACAAAATAACAAGTTATCTGGGGATGCTTGCTGTGAAGTTTCAAGAGTCTTGAGGAAAATGAAACTACTTATCATTGACGAAGTAAGCATGGTTTCCAATGTCATGCTTGCCTTTGTGCATTTGAGAATGCAAGAAGTACTTAAAACTGAATATGATGTGTTATTTGGTGGCAAACACATCATTGTTTTTGGAGATCTTCTGCAGCTGACACCAGTAAAAGGACAACCTGTGTTCAAAATACTCACGCATGAAGATACCAGGAAGTGCCTAGGGAGCATTGGCAACGTCAATATATGGTTAAACTTCAATTATGCTGAACTGCATGAAAGTATGCGTCAGGCAAAAGATGAAGATTACAAGAATATTCTACAAGATATTAGAATTGGAAAAGTGACCGAGCATGGGAAAGAAGCTTTAAATGCACGATTACTTTCAAATTTATATCCCGAACAAGAGATTGTGGCTGAGAATATTTTTCAGAAAATTACTGAGAAGAAATCCGGAATATGTTTGATGCCAACTCTTGCAGAATGTGCCATCTTCAACAACAAAATGTTGAATTTAGAAAAGCAAGAGATTGTGAAACTTGAAGCTATTGACAAAATAGAGCATATGGGATCAACAATTATTTTGTCAGAGAATTTGAAATCAAAATTGGATTCATTAGAGAAGACTATATCTAAAACAGCGGGTTTTGAAAAGACTTTGAATGTGTGTTTAAATTGCCGAATCATTTTGAGAAGGAATTTACATGTTGAAAGAGGTCTGGTAAATGGATCAATGGGTAATGTTGTTGATTTTGAGAAGTACAGAAATAGAGATGGAATAGAATTTTTAAAAATTAAATTTGATGGCATTGAGGAAGTACAGCTAATTGGTCGTTGTTCTGCTAGGTTTTTGCTTGTTAAAGACTTATATGTTCGCCGTAAACAGTTTCCTGTTTGCTTGGCATATGCGGTGACAATCCATAAATCGCAAGGTTTAAGTGTAGACAGTGCATTGGTGAATATTGGCAGTTCTGTGTTCAAGGAGGGTATGGCATATGTGGCATTGTCACGAGTTAGAACTTTATCGGGATTGTACTTGATTGACTGTGATGTCACAAACATTTGTGCGGATCTAGATTGTGTTAAGGAATACAATAGGTTAAGAAGAGAGTATGCGCCACATTTGCCTCAATATCCTTTGTTTGAGAAATGTGTGGTAGGCCGGAAACGTAGAAATATCAGTAATAGTAGGGAGGTTGTAGCAAAAAGACCAAAAGTCGATGAACCGAAAATTGTTAGCAGAAAGAAAGTGGATTCTGTTGAAGATGTTGTCGGTTTTCAATTTGAAAACAGTTCTGGTGTCAACTGCTATGCAAATGTAGTGGTTAATGTTCTCTTTTCACTAGAGAGTTTAAAAGAACAGATTCTGTTGAATTCAGAACAAATTTTATGCTGTTTATTGAATTCTGTTTTCGAGAAATGTAGCACTGATCGAACAAAAGTAGAAAGTGTGTCTGAAGTTCGTTATCTGTTAGATGAATGTTCAGGTCAAACAGACTTCTCTGAAAATAATCAGCAAGATTGTCAGGCGTTTTTAATGTATATGCTTGATGTATTGCAAGATGAGGGTGTAGATGTAGATCACCTGGTTGGGCTTTCTTATCAATGGCAGCATGACTGCGAGAACTGTATGGTATCAAGTACTACTAGTGTAGACTCAGAAAGATTTATATATTTAACTTTGCCAGATAGTAAATCAGTGTCCTTTAATAAGCTAGTAAATGCAGCGGATCAGAACATGGAGTGTAGCCAATGTAAATCTGATATGATGTCAACATTATTTATACGTAGATATGGCCAGTATATCATTTTAATGATCCAACAATGTAGGCCTGATGGATCAAAATTGTCAACTTTAATAAAAAAATTTGTGGCTTCTCAGCTGTCAATATCAGGAAGGACTTTTGTAACTGTAGCAATTATCTATCACGATGGTCCTTCAACAACATCAGGACATTATACAGCTTATTTAAAGTCTCGAAACGGCTGGTCATTCTGCAATGATTCTGTTGTAACTTTAAAAAAAAAATTGCCGTTTGACCTTAAAAATTCTTACCTAGTGTTTTTAAAACCAAAATTTTAAAGAAAGAATCTCGGGATTTCCTGTGAAGAATTGCTAAAGGTTCATCAAGTAGAGGGAATGTAAGTCTGCAATGCTGTCTAGATTATTGGTCCAAAACTTTTAATTATAATGTCAATTTAAAAATCCAACTATATAAACCTGATGCAAGTAAGTCTGCTTCATAGTAAGCAGTATCAGTGTCATAGGAAAAGGAGAACATGAGTGACAAAGAAGGGTAAGATATTAGTAGTCCAGGATTGTGAAAATAATCTTAAATGTATTCTTTTTGAAAGTTGCGAAAATAGAAAATGTCGGGATTTGATTGGAAGAATTACAAGAGTTGCGAATCGCGGCAACATGATTTGGCCTAGTGGAAACATGTGATAGAATGAGAGAAGTCTTTTCTTGTATGTAACATATTTTTCGAATCGATGGAGGTTTTCTTTCAGAAAGTGGCGGGCTGAAAATATTTATAGCACAACAGAGTGGACGCTGTTCATAGGAGATCCTTCGACGTCATTGAAAGTAAGTTAATTTTAAGGAGTTTTGAATTCAGATTTCTTAGGTTGTATGGGTTTTTTAAACACAATCATTTTGATTGTGTTTTTTTTTCCCCGCTGTTACATGATGAATACCTTCAAGTCACTGATTTAAGTGAAATTTGATACATTCTGAGAACAGCAAAAATAAACCATTTAACATGTATAATTAATGTTCTGCTTTTTGTACTTATGATATACATTTAGAAATGTGAGGTAGATATGGAGAAACTGAGTCTTCTGTAAGTGTCAATTTTAATGCTTACAGTGCTGTACTTCTGGGTACTGTTTTTTTTAAAAAAAGGAATAGGCCTCACCTCAAAGAAAGCTCTTGAAAGCACACATCTTATTTGCATCCTGAAACAATCATTTAAAATATTAGACACAATTTTATGATGGCTTTACATCTTTTTTGCGCTGCTATTGCATCACTATTGTGAGACATCAGCAGTGCAAAAGAAGTACCATGTTCCAAAATAGGTCTCAGTTCATCAGCATGAAGATACTGTTTGTTTAAAATATATATCTTTAGGATTGTGTAGGGGACGTAGAGAAGCAAAGGCTTCTGTAAATGTCAAAGTTGTTGAAAAACTGTTTCTTCTTGAACCTTTTCCCTTTTCTTTTCTAATTTTTAAATACATGTTGTAATATTTTTGGAAATGTTTGTTCTCTCTTTTACAGATTGAAAGTATGAAAAAATATTTAAAAAAGGTAACAAGAATTATAAGGTAAATGTTTTCTACTCTTTTTACCCGCAATGCACTGCTGATGATGTCACTGACCATGTCATGAATGATGTAATAAGAGGACATGACTTACTTCATTGGTAGGCCTTCACATGCTTTATCTGCTCTGTATTCTTCAACAAGTGTAAAATTGATCTGTAACCCTGAGTAGGTCTCACCTTAAACAAACCTCAGGAGACATCACACCTTATCGTCATCCTGAATTAATAAATAGATCTATTAAACAGTATCTCTGGTTTACTCCCTATAGCTGTCTTTCTTTTTACATTACTCTCTGTTTACTTCCCTTATACTAACTCTTCTTTTTTTTTTTAAAATATTTTTTTGGTTCGCTTCAAGTTCGCGAACCGGGCAGCTAACGGGAAAGCGAACCAAAAGAAATAGAGCTTGCCAGAGTGCTAAACATTCTAGCAATTTTATTTGAAAGGGGAGGTAGTTCTGAAAAGAACTTTTTTTTAATGTTTTTGTTGTTTTATTTATTTATTTTTTTTTTTCTGAACATTTTTTGTTTTTTTTGTATATTTAGAACAGTTTTATGTTTTTTTTGTGTTTTTCATGGAGGGGAAACAACAAAAAAACAGGCATTGAAAAGGGCTCAACAGGAGCAAAAAAAAAATTACTGCTTGGGTGGGTTAGGGCAGTTATGGTTTTCAAACACCAAGTTGATTAAGTTCACGCTCATGTTGCCACATGAGAGCATAGCACCACAATGTATGCACGTAAACTTCATGTGCTTGAAGTTTGGCTGTATGTTTGGCACAGTTTCCTGTGCCTCTCTTGCAGTCAAAGATATACTTGATGTTGATCTGGCCACAGGAGTTGTCGGGGGATTATCTTGAAGGTCCCTTAACTCTGCCCGGCTGTAATTTAATGGATGCCACCTGACCATATGGCGATGCATAGTATAGTTGCCCATACTATACTTTTTGTCTGTGCCTCGAGATAATCTGTATTTGCAGATTAGGCAGGTGGCATATTTGGCATTAACCTTCTTCTCCCCTCGAGGAATTGAGAAAAACTGCCATATAAAACTTGTTTTCCTTCGGGAAACACGGGGCAACTCCTGAATAAATTCAGGTTCATCAGTGTCCTCTTCTTCTAAGTCCTCCTCTTCCTCCTCTCTGTTGGAAATGAATTGTGATGGTGGTCCTCTCTTGTCATGAGGAGGTTGAGGTGGTGGTGGGGGTCCACCAGCTGAAGCAAGGATAGAAGCCATTGCAATCAAATTGGAAAATGGTCTTTCTCTCACCAAGATGAAAGTCAGAGTGAGGAAAGAAGGAGGGGTTTACATGATTTGGGAAAAGCAAAAGTTCTGAACCAATGAAAAGTGTTATTTTTAGGTCACATGACCTAGTCATACATCATTTGGAAACCAAAAGTGAAATGAACCAATGAAAAGTTTGATAAACAAGTCACATGACCTGTTCCGCTTACGTTACGCGGTGCACGCCGCGTCCCGCATCGCTTCCGGTTCGCGGTCCAGAGCACTTTCGGGAGCGATAACGCGGCGCGTCATAAGACGCATTACGCGACAACGTGATACGTCGCGCTTCCGCGACGCGTCACAGTTCCGCTAACGAAACGTTTACCGGTTCGCGTACTAGATCGCGGCATCAAGATGAGCTAACGGAAAGCTTCCCGGTTCGCTTACCGGAAGCGAAGAAAAAAAATATTTTAAAAAAAATTATCAATAAACATCTAAAATATATTTTGGGTTTTAAAGAAGAATACATTTTACAGCTACAGATGTTAGCTTTTAAAAAACCAATTAAATTCACAGAAAAAACCATAGGTTATAGTCCATATATAGTTAGGAATTTGCATTTACAAAACCTTGAAAATTCAATGAAAAAACCATTGGTTATAGAACATATATAGTTAGGAATTTGCATTTACAAAACCTTATTTTACTCGCATAAAACCATTGAAATTCCATATATAGTTAGATGCGCTAACTATATATCGCGCACCCGCAATCCACTGCTGATGATGTCACATATTACATCATTCATGACATGGTTAGTGACATCACTGATGACATCACTGATGACATCTCAAATGACATCACTGATAAAATCACTGATAACATCTCATTTGACATGACTGATCACATCACTGATGATATCATTCATGTGATAATACCATGAACCTCTTCAGACTCTAATATAACCTTAGATACAATCAGTGTAAACAGACAGTCACAGACTGTCACTCATCCATGGAGTTACTCACACACCTAGTCAGTTATGCCAAAAATCAATCACACCTCCATTTTCTCAACTATACAGTTATACACACCATACTTATTCAAACATATACTAACACATATTTACTTTACTCTCTTATACAATCCCTGATACATGTTCACAATGATCCATACAGCCACTCACACATTCACTGGCTCTTATGCACAGTTATTTATAGATGTCAACTCTCACATTTACTGTGTTTTACATATGTACTTACTTTGACATGTAGCACTGAGATATCCATTCACTCACTAATACACTCATGCACAGTCAACCGCCCATACAGCTGTTTCCACATACACTTTTGAATCCATACATATAGTGAATCAACTACTCACACATCTATGTACAGAGTCACACACCTCCCAGCCACCCATACACACACACTCAGTTTCCCATACAAATACTTGGACAACCAATGAATAACCCATACAGTTACTCATATAGCTACTGATCAACATATGCAGCAGTTTGTAGAACAACAGATATAATGATGCACAAATTAAAACAGTTTAGTCACTAACCCATGCACTCAGTGAGACACATTTAATCACTCACTCATACAGTCAGTCATGCACCTACTAAATCCTTCATCCAGACACTTATACATCCACTCATTCTTCAATATGTAAGACATATTTTAACTTTACAGAAACATACAGTCACTGGATGTTGTCATCAGTGATGTCATCAGTGATGTCATTTGAGATGTCATCAGTGATGTCACTAACCATGTCATGAATGATGTAATATGTGACATCATCAGCAGTGGATTGCGGGTGCGCGATATATAGTTAGCGCATCTAACTATATATGGAATTTCAATGGTTTTATGCAAGTAAAATAAGGTTTTGTAAATGCAAATTCCTAACTATATATGTTCTATAACCAGTATATATATATATATATATACTCCACAACGGCAACTCCTTTCGAGACACCACAAAGGACACAGCGGGGATCAAGGCAGAAGGCTCGTTTATTGTTGAAAGCTGTGGCATAATGCATTTCGACAAAAGTCTTCTTCAGATGCCATTACCAACTCAAAAAAAGGAAACCCCTTGAATTTAACCTTCTTGGCTCCTCCTATGTCGATGGAGTACAGCTGGCCCCTTTCAAAATACAGTCTCTGTCACATGATCTAGTTTAGGAGACTACCACTCCCAGAAGCCATCAAGTTTGAAATTGTCTTCTGTGGGGCTTTCAGACGTTTTCATGCTGTATGTGCCATTTTCGAGGTGAGTGATGTTACTTCGTAATTTCCTTTTTGTTATTAAAACGGTCTGCCTTGGGTCCCCTTTCGCTTGCCTCCAGTCCTTTCCCCTGCAGGGTCACAGAACATCAGGTCAGTGTCTGTGTTCCCCCGTCAGATCCGGGTCGCTTTCAGGCAAAAACCATATGCTGGGGTCATCTATGAGGCGGTCCGAGGCAAAATCCAATTTTATTGGGAAGCAAACAAACACAGGGCCGGCTCTAGGCTCATGGAGGCCCTGGGCAGGGAGCGTAGGTAGGGGGCCCGGAAGAGGGGGTCCGGGCGGGGCGGAGCGCGCAGGCCAGTAAAGAGGGGAGGGGGTCAGGGAGTTTAGAAGTGGAACAGAGCCGGAGGCCGCCAAATCCCTGCCAGGGGCCACCACGCAAATATGTATCCATCCTCAGAGGATTAATATATTAAGGATATATATTGGCGTGGTGGCCCCTGGGGTTTGGTGGCCCTGTGCAGGTGCACAGCTTGCACATGCCTAGAGCCGGCCCTGACAAACACCAGGCTTTCCCTCGGACTCTTCAAAGCGGGTCCTTCTGCACGCGACTGGTTGCGCGCTAAGATACTCCACAACGGCAACTCCTTTCGAGACACCACAAAGGACACAGCGGGGATCAAGGCAGAAGGCTCGTTTATTGTTGAAAGCTGTGGCATAATATATTTCGACAAAAGCCTTCTTCAGATACCATTACCAACTCGAAAAAAGGAAACACCTTGAATGTAACCTTCTTGGCTCCTCCTATGTCGATGGAGTACAGCTGGCCCCTTTTAAAATACAGTCTCTGTCACATGATCTAGTTTAGGAAACTACCACTCCCAGAAGCCATCAAGTTCGAAATTGTCTTCTGTGGGGCTTTCAGACGTTTTCATGCTGTATGTGCCATTTTCGAGTTGAGTGATGCTACCTTCGTAATTTCCTTTTTGTTATTAAAACGGTCTGCCTTGGGTCCCCTTTCACTTGCCTCCAGTCCTTTCCCCTGCAGGGTCACGGAACATCAGGTCAGTGTCTGTGTTTCCCCGTCAGATCCCGGTTGCTTTCAGGCAAAAACCATATGCTGGGGTCGTCTATGAGGCGGTCCGAGGTAATATCTAATATCCAATTTTATTGGGAAGCAAACAAACACCAGGCTTTCCCTCGGACTCTTCAAAGCGGGTCCTTCTGCATGCGACTGGTTGCGCGCTAAGATACTCCACAACGGCAACTCCTTTCGAGACACCACAAAGGACACAGCGGGGATATACTTGCTATTTTTCTAAATTGGTCTGGAGTGTCTTCTTGAGTGTGTGTCTCATTTATTGACTCTGTGCATACAACAAATGCTTAACACTACCCTCTAATAAGCCTAAACTGCTCACACACACCAACACAAAAGAGAGCATTTGGAAATAATAATTTAAGCCCTGCAAACAAATAAGGGTCAACAGGACTTTCTACATAGTGTTCCTAGTTTTGGTACACTACATGAAAAGCCAGATTCCTACATTTCTCCAAGTTTCTCTTCTATTTTGTAATTGTTGATTACTAATGTTTTCCTTGCTGAGTGGGCAGTGTATCAAGTGAAGCACATCATTGCTAAAGTGCACGTTCTTTTTCAACTGCAGTTTTTACAGTTTACTTATTTTGTTAACTAAATTCTATTCTGCATCTCGTTTTCAAGCACTTTATACAGTTGATCGAAAATGAAAGCAATTATTTTCCCAAACGTCTCATTTTACAAGCTCAATTAAAAAAATGTTTAAAAACTATCCTTATTGCATACTAAAGAATAATTTCCTGACTATACTCATGACATCCTTTGATCTTCTGATAATGTTTGTGGTCACATGGATGAGTTCATGGCCCCTCTGTCTGGCCTCAAACACTTTAGAAAACAAGCATTTGCAATGCAATAGGTCTCGCATTCACACGATTTTGAGCTATTGGTATTGTAAATGACAATGCCTTCTATTTATGTTTTGGGTTTTAACCACATCGCTGCTGTGGTTATTTTTCCCCTGTGCTGAAAATCGGAATTCTCATGTATTCATGACGAGCTCAGCTCGTCATCAGCACAGCTCAACTGTGCTTCATGACGAGCTGAGCTCGTCATGAGCATGGAAGGGGTTAAAACATAAATACACGGCATTGTTATTTACAATACTAATAGCTTTAAAAATGCAGTGAACCTCATCATCCATACCAACAGAAAGGGTGCTTTAGATATATCAGGTAAAAGAGCAAACACCCCGACTGGCGCAGATGAAAGCACCTCAGAATACTGAACGGACAGCAACTTCACCTGAAAGCAGACATCGTTTGTCACAAAAGGAAGGGACCTATGCACACTTCCTGGTGTCTTGAATGGACATTAGACCCCCAATCTCTAGTTCTGTCTCCCGCAAACACTCTAAACGAGTCACGGTTCGTGTCAAAGTTTATCACACAACTTCCCAACTTCAGCAATATTTTGAATTCTATATATAGCGAGGAGAGCGATCTCACCTAAACTCTGCGGTTGTAAATTGGGCAAAGAGGTTACATAGAAGGTAGACCATTTCTCCTTCACGCCTGTAAGCACATACTCTGTATGAAAATATGCTGGAATGTGTGTTTGCCTCGACGCCTCACCTGCGTTATCAGAGGCACAGCTATATTAGCTGGTTACAGGAAAATAATCCAAGCCCTGAGCTCAAATAAGGCCCTTACCAAAGTCACCGAGCGTGAGGCGAGGAACTATCGCCGGGTTGAGATTACTGTAGTAACTAGTGATGATAACACACGTACATTCACAATCTGTACAGACTCATACAGGCACACGAACACATGCAAACACACGCTCAAACACCATGCACCCACACGCCACATAACACACACATGTACACGTGCATACCGACCATCACAGACACACACCAGGAACAAAAACACAAACACCACAAATAAACATATACGTACCAAGCACAAGAACCTGCACAATGTATACACACACACACACACACATACTACATTAACATGACACACACACATACTCTCACAAAGTTGTACAACAAATGAACACACCAGGCCCAGCCTTTACTAACACGCACACACAGCACACATCCCCCTAAAATATTATACACACAATGCACACAAACACCATACACACAATTACACAGAGAAAGCACACCACATATAAACACACACACACAATGTCAAACACTTCCAATGAATATTTGGTGATGTCGCTGTAGGCAGTGGAGTTGCTTCAATGATGCACGCAACAGTAGCTATGAAGTACATAGTCGAACGGTGTCTTAAAGTTTGGATCAGGCTTGTAATAGACGGTGCTGGAGTGTTATGCACACAACTGTGTTTCAGCTTGTGAACTTACTGAGCTGCTTGTAATTGATATGTGCCTGTAGACAGCGTTCCCCTTGACCACTATGTGTGTGTGAAGCAGCCATATGTTGACTCAGAAGAATGCCAATGCTTTTGTTTTGTTCAGGGCAGGCCATGTTATACTTTATTTTATGGCGTACAGAATTGTACGGTTTGTAACTAATTACAGTGCATTGTAAAGGCATGCTCCTGCATTACACTGATGACATCCTCACTGAAGCCGCCGCTGTGCTGTGTGGAGTCTGCTGTGGGCTTCAGAGATTCCTCCCTGACAAGCCCTGAGCCCTCAGAATATGTCCCTCCTCAATACATTTACAAACAGCCGCATGTGACCTCAAATCACTGCGCCCTGCCCGCCGTCACCTCAGTAATCACACATTTCACAATACAAGGCCCCTAGGCCGGACGTTCCCCAGTTTGACCTTTCTTTGTACATCTAATGCCTCTGCATTGCAGCAAGGATGGAACTTGTGTACTGCTCAAATGATGCCGCTTTTAATGCTTATTACTGGAATGTACTTACAGATTAAATGTGAGTGTGCTTGCTGTTGCAACTGGGGCCACATTTTAACGTTTTCTTTTTATCTGTGGCGTATGTTGCCTTCGGGTGAAGTAAGCGCCTAGAAAAACTTGAAAACAATTCATGTAAATACAGGCCAATGTCTAATTTTCGCAAGCATGTGTGCGCATGGCTTTGCATTTGTGTGTATGCCCCTCCCACCTCCGGAAGTGTTGTGGGTGCCCTCTGGTGTGCGAGCGCACCTGTCGGTATGGAAAACTGAGTGATGGGGTCAGATTACGGACAAAGGCCATGACTCACCAATAATTTGTGGACAAGAATCTTTATTTTTCATCAAAGCTCCGCGCATATAGTTTTCTGGGAATGCTGAACTGGTGCAGTGAGCAACCATCAGAAATTTGGAATAAGGCGCTGTATGAGGACACTGGTCTGCGGCCATTCATTGAGAGCACATTGTGTCTTCTCGTATGCTTCCTTGTGCAGACTCCGGTCATAACAAGACTTCGGAAACATGATCCGTCACTACACGCCTCCTTTAGATAAGAAATACCCTCACGACAGCCGTCAAGCAAACGATCCAGTCTGGATGGGCCGTCCCAAAAGAAGACAGGGCGGTAATAAAAAAGCCTCATTTTCTATCAGAGGCCACCGTTTAGCATAAACGATGATGCCAGCCAATAAAAATAATGGGTGGGGCTCCAAGTTTCTTTCTGAAATCTCCTCTACCACACTATGTCTCGCAGCGCGATTAGCGCATGCGCGCTGAAACGTTTGGTGAGACCTAAAAACTGGGCTTTGCACAGACAGTAACCTGGATTTCTTTGTTTTACGAGCTGTCGAATAATGCAACAAAAGTTTGCTGGCAGCTACGTTCCCTCCGCTGTGCTTCCTGTATTTATGTGCACGTGGTGGCCCACTCCTGCATCTGATAAATCAGGTATTATATTACCCCTATACACCTGTGCCACACGGAGTAAATGAAATTCTAAAAGTAATTAAAATATTTGTACAAGAAAGACTACAATCTATCTTAATACGCTCTAAAAACAGAAATCAATATTTTCAGAATGCATCTAAACCCCTTCTTCGAAATTGTTTTAAAAACAAAAGTAACCATTTTGTTTTGTCTGAACCCCCATAGGATCTTCAGAATTGTGAAGTGTAATTTATTTGTTTTAGTGAAATAAAAATGGTATTTTCTAGAACAAATCCAATGCATCATTCAACTTTTATTTTTAAGTCTGGCAAAGAGCACAGCTGGGCTGGTTGCAAAATACTTCAGGCACTTGACAAAATCTACCCTGTGCTACTAAGGAAGCTGTACCTCCAATGGAGGCATGGGTCTCTCCCAATCTGTACTTTTATATCTAAATGGAACGAGGTGGTATCCCCTCGATGCCCCGCATGCTGGGTGACAGATGAAACAGAGCCGCATCTGATGTTCTTTTGCCCAGCATACAGAGAGGCACGGAAAAAGTGGAGTATACCAATTTGTAGGAACTTGGGCTTTACAAATTGCACGGAGGCCCTGAGAATTCTCAAAGTTGACCTGTCGGAATTTATTGTGTTCGCTGTAGCTAAGTATCTAAATGCCGTTTGGCACTACAGAAGACAGTGTCTGAAACTGGCCCACTAATTCCGACTAGACTGGAGAAAGACCCTTTGTACATGATTGACCTTAGAACTCTCGTGTTCCCGATGCTTTAACCTTTAGCATTTTAAACTTTTAAGTCCATTTTTACCCAGGTTTTAAACTTGCATTGTATGTATCTTTTATGAAGTTCATCTTCGAAATAAAGATTGATAAAGTAAAGTAAAATACTTCTTGGTGCATGTGGATAGCTGACCTGAAAAGCAGGTCTGCTCATTGTTTTTCGTTTGCTTTTCAGTTTGTCACTCTTATTTTCTTGCTTTCTATTAAATGGTTTAAATTTTTTTAGCTTTTCTATGTAGTCTTTATCCCTTCCATGGAGCATGGCATGTTTACTTTCTCGCTATTTAGCTCCTATTAGTCTTACACAATTTTCTGTTTTGAAAGAATATTTTTTTTTTCCTTTTCTAAAAGTACTCTGAGTACACATGTTTCTCTGTTCTTTGTTTTTTCTTGCCTTGCAGCCCATTTCTTTTCATAACATTCTAAAAGTTCTAGTTTAAACACCTTTTTTCTTCGGGCTGCTCTCAGTGTGCTTGCAGTTTTATACAGTTTCGCCCTTTTACCTGCTCTCCTGTGCACTATAAATTCCAAACCATTTCATTTAGGGCCTCTTGCATACTTCTACATACAGATTTCATTATTTTTTTGTTATACCCAACTTTATTTTGTTTATACAAAGGCACCATGAGACATTACAAGAAGTGAAAACTGAGCGTTCAGTCACAACAGTTAACAAGATGGCACCGCAAGAAGCCAACCATTCCATGAGGACAGCACATAATGAGACTACCTCTTTCCCCACAATTTATAATGCTTATGAGGGCAGCCTCATAGATTGTTTTTTCTTTCTGTGCGCACCAATCGACTCCTGCTCGCCACTGCTGCATCGAAGGGGTTGTAGGTTGCTTCCACAGCTGGGCAACATGCCTTTTGGCTACCAGACAGGCCACCGCTATAAAGAGACTTTCAGATTGTGGACCCCCAAGTCCTCCACAAGTCCCAATAATACAGCAGACGAGGGACCTAATTCGCTCGGATGCTCCAGTACTGCCAAGATCTAATGCTCCACTTAGTCCAAAAGGATCGCAGCACTGGGAAGTCCCACACCATTTGAGAAAATTCAGCAGCGGGAGTGTCCAGCCTGCAGAGGCAGAAGGAGCAGCAGAAAATATCAGTTGCATGTGACACAGGGATAAATAGGTCGTGTGAAGGTAATTCACCTGCATGATATGCAGGAGTGCGGATATTGGCAATTCCCTAGGAGCAAGGTAGGCCTCCCTCCAATCATCGTCATCCAGCTCACCCACCCAGCCCGCCATATATGCCAAAGGCAATCAAGTTCGGCTGGGGCATGGATAATCGTGGAGTGGTAGATCTGAGATATCACTCCCTTCCCCAGGTGCTCCATTAAGAGCTTGGTCTCAAGGGGGATGTATTTAGGAAGTTGAGTATCCAGTGGGAGATGTGACCTTAGGGCCTGCCTCAGTTGAAGGAAGCAGAAATATTGAGTGTTAGCGTGGGTGCACTAATCTTTTAAATGTTGGTAGGACAACAAGTTACTACCCTTGTCCATATCTCTCAGATATGTAATCCCTATTTGATCCCACTAGTGAAAGCCCTCTAATTTGGAGACCTGTTAAAGCCATTTGCCTTGCCACAAGTGGGTCAGTTCCATAAACGTCTGTCCCAATGAATAAGGCACGTGTCCGATGTCCAGCAATGCACAGCCACTCATGTACATGAGGGCATCTTTGGGGGCAGTTGGCCCCCACAGAGCTGGCTGAGAAGCCTCTCAAAACTCATCAAGTGGAGTTCTAACCAGTAGGCAGGGTAATCCCAATTTCTAGTAAACCAATCATTGATGGGCACCAATTGTGCTTCCCAGTAGTACACATAGATATCCAGTACACCCAGACCCCCATTAAAGGGTGATTTCTGTGCAGAGTTGAATGCCACTTTTTGGTGCTCACCTACCCAAACAAAGGTGGTGACTTTGGAGGTCAAAGATCAAAAACATCTTCGGGGTATGAGATACAGGAAATTCGCTAAGACACACAAATAGTGAGGGAGACACATCTTAAGCAGCACGCTACACCCCATGGGGTTAAAAGGCGGTCCTATTCCAGCGACACAGGTTCCTATCTAGGGCCGAGGCCAAGTGTTTAAAATTAAGAGTCCAGGCCAGGTACGGAAGGACAGAGATGTGAATTCCTAAATATTTGGAAAATTTCCGCTGTGTGGGGGCAGCTGGGCACCAGCTTTGCCCCTCAACTGTGCCCTTTACCTCCACTGATACTGATTTACTCACATTCCAAGGAGACCGTGTCAAAGGCCTTACGAAAGTCCACAAGGATAAGGGCCAAGGTACTATCCAGGTCATTTTCATGGGAGAGAGTGTCTGCACTTGACTAATGCAGTGACATGTGCTATTGCCCTGAATGAACCCACTTGATTCGGGTGAACTAGACGTCGGAGGGTACGAGTCAGCAGAGCCCCCAGAACTTTAGCAAATGTTTTAATGTCTGCAATAATAAGCACGATTGGATGGTAAGAGGAGTATGAATCCGGAGGCAGGACCTCCTTGGGGATAACAACAATGGGGGCACAGTCTAGGTCAGGGGAGAACAAACTTCGTTGTATCTTCTCAGCATAGAAGTTCAACAAGTGGGATATCAAAATAGTACAGAACTTCTTATAATATTCAATAGGGTTGCTTTCTAGGCCTGAGGTCTTCCTAGTCTGAAGTCCAGATATGGCATGGTCGACCTCTTCCTCAGTCAGAGGCTGGTCTAATTCATGAGCCAAATAAGATTAAATGGAGGGCAGTGGAATATCCCTGACAATAGGATTCTCTATCTTTGAAGGGGGCATGGTACATTGTGCATAGAGGTCACAGTAGAACGTCGCAAAGATCTGAGCAATTGCTGGCAACTCCTCCTGGAGAACGCCAGCTGAGCCACTAATGGTGTGCACCACTCTGGTGAAGCTATGTGAGTCACCAGCCAGTACAATAATTTTCCCGATGAGTCTCCAGATTTAAAAACTCTCTGGGTTGCGGCCCTTTACCACTGCTTTGCCTCATAGATTGATAACCTGCCACAGTTCTGCCTGTGCCAGATTTAGGAGATGATGTGTCTCCTCTGTGCCAGATTGTTGGGAGCGGTGCTCCAAATTAAGGATTTGGGTTGCAAGGTCAGTCACCCGTTCTTGTTGCACAGATTCTTGCGCTCTCACATAGCCCTTCAACAGTCCCCTTATGGAGGGTTTGCTTAATACCCACAGCATCGTCATTGATAATACAAACCTTCTTTAGCTTTAAAGAAGGCCTGCAACTCCTCGTCTACAAAGAAGGCACATTCTGAAGCCTTCAGATACCAAGCAACAAATCTCCAGATAGGATGTAGAGTCTTTGCCAGTAGGGGGGCATCGTCAGATATGTCACAAGGGAGGATTCAGATTAGGCATGGGCGAATTTTGCGAATCTGGCGTTCGCAAATTTGTGTATTTGCGAACTCGCAATACGCAAAATCCGCGAATTCTCGCAAATTTGCAGATTTATTTTTTTTTGTGTTCGCAAGGGTTTCTGCCAGTTCGCGAGGGTTTTGTACCAGTTCGCAATTGCGAACTTACTTGTCGGCTCGCAACGGTCGCGACTATGTTGTTTCTACATCTGGTTCATCATCACAGGTTCCCAGCACCCTCTGTTTCACCACTGCCCCCCTCTGTTTCACCCATGCCACCCTCTGGTACATCAATGCCACCCTCTGGTTCATCATCACTGTAGATTATGGGGGGAAAAAGCAAGCACACCTGCCCTGCTTCAACTGACATGAATTAATTTGGGGTTGATTTATTAATGTGTCACTGTTTTAAAATTCCAGTCTGGTACCTGCTTCCTTATCTGTAATTTGCTTTCTGTTGCAGTGCAATTTTTTTTTTCCAGGACCTTTGTGGCCTACTTGTAGCTATTCTATGAGCCTGCTGTGAGGGTCAGAGCAGGGTCATACAATTGTTGCAACTAGCAACTGAACTCTGGAGGAGCCCCAGTCAGGAAGCACTACAGGGAATGGTTAATAATGATGAGTTTGAACTTTTGCACCTGCTGAGTGCTTTCAGTTTTGCAAAACTCGTTTTTCTGCAATTTCGCGGGATTCGCGGGGCGTGAACGTGCGCAAGATCAAATTCGGAAGCCGCGAATTTGTGCGAATATGCGATTTGTTTTTTTGCGGCGTGTTAGTTCGCAAGGTTTTGTGCGTTTTAGCGAGCCGCTTGTAGGGCAACGGTGCGAAGTTACCCTCATGGTCGTTCACGGGCGCGGCCATCTTGTTTGCATGATGTATTTCCATTTCCGGGCGCGATGTGTAATCTCGCAAAGTGTGCGGCTCGCTAGTACAATTTTGCGTGTGTTCGCGAGGAAAATCTTGCGCGAACTTACCCACGCGGTCGTGAACGGGCGCGGCCATCTTGTTTCTCATTCATTGCTATGGTTCTGGGCATGCTTTTTCTATCCTCTCTGAATCTCTGCCATCCTTTGCTTGTTTGAAGTTTTTTTTTATCTATTTTACTTATTATCTATCCCTCTATTTTTCTAGCTCTATATTTTTGTGTTTTCTGCTACTTTTGGTTAATTTTAAACTACTTTTTAAAACTCTTTTCTTTTCTTCTTCCCTATTCTATTTTCTTTATTATTTAGCTTCCTTTCTGCCCAGACCATGGTAAAGGGAGCCGGGAAGCATCCCGAGAAGGGGAAGGGTCCCGCACCCCGTGCCCGGCTCCTGTGCGGGCGTTTGAGGGGGGAGCAGGTCGCACCCCGGGAGATCTTCAGCCCGGAGGAGGTGGCCGCACTAGTTTATTATGTTCAGCGCCGCCTCCCCAGGACCATCATGGCAGGCGGCAAGATCGCTAGCGGGTACGGGATCCAGGAGCGCCGGAAGTGGTGGGAGAAGGTGTGCCGGGCCATGTACCAACACTCTCGGGTCCGGCGCACCTACAACCAGGCCACCCACCGTTGGACGGATCTCCTGGACCGGGACCGCGATCTGCTCGACCTGCTCGGCCTTGAGATCCCCGGGCTTGGTGAGTAGTAGTAGCTATTTCTTTACTACTCTGTTTTCTCCTGCTCTGTGTGTTATTATATTGCACATTTTTGTTTTTTACCAAGAACATTAATGCTGCTGATTACATTGTAGGTAAATTATATTTCAAAATGTTCTGTGCATTTCAGGTGCACTGCTCTCCTTCTCAGTAGCATTGCTACTATGCTTATTTGTTTTCGATTTTGTGTTCATTTCATTGGCCTGTGAAATTATGTATGAGTGTAGTTTAAAGAACTGCGTAATGCTAGACACTAAGGGTCAGATTTTTAATTACCAGCGCATCCCTGCAAAGTAGCAGGGATGCACCAGTAATTGTGCGCCAAGCCACCACCACCCATGGTGTGCCATATTTACAATGCAGCGCACCATGGGCCCAAAACGTCACCAAAGCGTTACGCATCTGTGCCGTAAAGGCGGTGCATTGCTGGAGTTGCGTCGCAACGATGGCGCAGCTCCAGCAATGCTCTGGGGTGCCCTATCTCCCCAATGCTGTGTCAAGCCGTACGTCTGCTTCAAGCAGGCGCAGGGTTTGAGTCACGCATCATTGTCCTCAAAGTGACTGATTGAAATCTTGTAGATTTCCCTCAGTCACTTTTAGGATGCGTTCATGCGCAGGAACGCCCTCCCTTGCGCTGGAACGCCCCCTGATGGCGCAGGGCTTTACAACGTGATGCATCTCCCATATGCGTCACGTTGTTCATATACGCCGCACCATGGCGCCTCTTTTGTTCTGCCGCTGCGTCACAAAAGTCACGCAACAATGGAGCAAAAGAGCCGCAAGGGGCTTCTAAATCAGCCCCTACAGACTCAAGTCCAGTCCTTCCTTTGTACACATGGCGATAAGAAGAAATAGTGGTGGTGGATTGATAGTTTGAGTATTTTAATGACTGGTTAATGTAGTAGGAAACTTTTTAGTGTTGTCGCTGATCTGCAATCACAATGGACTTTGTCTGTCACTTCGCGTGCTGCGGACTGCTGCCTGCCAGTCCTAGGCGAACCTTTTTAGTATTTTGTTTAGTGAGTTACACAAGAACTTTCCAAGTCGACGGTCCGCAAATCAAGCAATACTAATAACGTAGTAGACCACATGAGATCGGTCAATATATCCTGTGGAATAGTTGTCTATTTGCTATTTCGCCAAAATATTTTGTTATTGTTCTTTTGAAATGTTTGATTTGGTTGACAAATATCATCCATGTTTTCTGGTCTTTCTTTCTTTCATGTTGTACATCAGCTCCCCCCAGGGGCAAGAGGACACAGGAGGAGGAGGCTGCTGTTCAACAGGATGCAGGCCAGGATCGGGCAGGCGAGGGCTCCTTTGCTGGCCCCGGTAAGTTTTAATTTTAATATAGAGTACCTATTTTTTCCTAGCGTTCCTCATTCGATTTTTTCTAAATCGTCTTTGATCTTCTTGTAGACTGTATCTAAATTCTTATCCTGCCTCGACTATGACTCCCTGTGGTATTACTAGATTATTCTTATTAGTCTGTCTGTGTAGCTAACTAAGATTGCACATTTGGCAATTCCATTGGACTCCCATTCTAGTCAGCAATAGCTCTATGCACTGAGTGCAGTCCTCTGGGATTGTCCATAATGTCTTTTCAAGTCTTCTAAATGTTTATGCTTTGACAATTGCCAACAATAAAAAGATGAATGACCATCAAGAAAGAATAGGATACTACTTTACTTTTGGTTTGGATAGGAGGACAATCCATTCTACTAGGACAAATCTGCACAAACAGAACTATGGACACTAAATAATGCATTGCTTAGCTTATCAATTATAATAGGCGCTGTTAGACTTTCCACATACCTCAGCGATAACAGACTTTGTAGTTGAACCCCCAATCTCCTTACTGACTAGATAGTGTGGCAGAGTCATTTAGCTCCCAAAGTCACCGATGATTGATCCCCAATGATGATTATCCAACGCAGGACAAGAGTACGAAGTCAGAGTGAAGAAGTGTCAGAGACTTGGACTCATGCTTGCAAAAATTGAAAACCTTTAGCTCAGCCACTCTAGTCTGGAGGACCAAAAACCACAGAGTCTATTTAAGTTTAAAAGCTTTATTAAAAGTAAACACATTTATTAAAATCAAGTATGTCATAAAACTAAACGTTTAACTGAAAATGGAAAAGTGCTTAGTGCTGACGATTAATTGAACGCCTTTCTTGTGGTCGAGCCGAGCTCTCACCTGGTTTGAACTTGATCTTGCTCGTGTTCTTAGAAGTCAAGCTTCTGTCTGTTAGGAGAAAAAGTGGTGCGTGTTAAAAATAAAAAGCAAGCATTCATCAGTTGTGCCAAAAAGTGCAGCAAGACAACAGCCTTCCCTGGAAAAAGGGACATTTTTACTTTAGAGTAGACAGTCACAAATGATTACATTGTTTCCTGTTTATTTCACATTTCTTTATTCCTAGACCAAATATTATATAGTAGTGAGTGGTGTATTCTAACATTCTTAAATGTACTTTGTAGGTGGAACATCTGGTGGTGGGGCCAGCGCGGAGGTGGTGGTGCTGGATGAGGGGAACACTTCTGGGGAGGATGCGGTGCAAGTGCAGGACGACACCAATGTGCCTGTGAGGGTTCACACGGTGGTGGCGGGCAGAGGTAAGCTATATATTCCTTACTTATTGAGATTGAAGACTGCAGAGTGTGCTATCTGGGGCTCTGGGAGGGGGAGGGGGAGGGGGCGCACCAGCAAGTGCAAGGAGCCTGCGCCCGCTATCTGCACGGGTGTATTATAAATCAACCAGGTAGTAGCCTCCTCTAAATGTACTTCGACTTAGCTGTGAAGTTTTTGGCGAGATGAATCCTAATCAGATCTGAGATGAACTTGATGGATGGGATGAACGAAAAGCGAAAGAAGGGTGTAAGTAAGTGTGGAAGGACGAGAAATTTAATGATGACTGGCAAAGAAGAATGATATGTGTTTGCTTGGTCCCCAAGGTGGCTGGGAAGGAAACAATATGGTATGGTGCATGGCTGGGTGAATGATGAAGCAAGGTTGGGTGGAAGGAGAACAGCCTGGGTGGGTAAAACAGAAACTGTATGTGTGCATCTACTTTGAATGGATGGATGCCTGGATCATGGTACTATCTGACTCTTAGATAGCATATGTGTATCTAGAGAGAGTAGACGGTCACTGGATGAACTAAGTGTTACTTTGAAGAGCATGTAACACCGCACCCGCACGTCCGTTCCAGTGTAGGAAAGGCAAGGAAAAGAAGTTGTAATTTTGTCCAAATACTACCATGAATAGTAGCAGTAGTTTGTATTGCAACTGCAAGCACAGCATATATCCGGTTATTACAGTGGACACTCCCTACCTCTCTTAATAAGTTTAGTTTAGGAGTAGTACGTCATTCATGTGTGGGTGTATCACTGTTCACTCAATAAAAAGCAAAGCCCCTAAAGTCATCCCATATGTAATCAAATACGTCCCATGTGAAGTGATAGATAATCATATTATTTAGCTTCTTCATTTTCCATTTCTAGTACTCATTTGCACTGTAGGGTGAAAGTTAAATTAATTAAGCAGTAGCCCTTTTAACAGAGTATTCTCAGTGCCACCCTTAATAGAAAAGTAAGAGCTTCACCACCTGCATGTACTGGACCGGTACATTAACGCAAGTCTGTCTCACTCATCATGGTGTGCGTCTGTTTTTCTCGGGTGCAAGTTCACTGCGCTGGCATTATGCCGGCTTGCATAAGATAACGTACCAATTTTCCTAAACAAGAGAGAAGAAGAAGAATAAGACTGGTGTACTGTCATAGTCGACTGTAATGGAAGTCCATAGTGCTCGTAGAATTTGTTCCTTAAACTCCCACTAATGTTAGAGCAAGGATGAAGAAGTGGGACGTTAGATAGATACTGGCCTCAATAGTTATGTACTGTGCTTTCAAGTTGCTAGTTGTACTGTGACACAACTTTCTGCTCAATCATTTTGTGTTAATCTTAAGGAGCATTGGTTACAGACTATGTCTTTCTTTCTTCATATAGTTGCTCCTTCCAAATCAACACCACCAACAAGGAAGGAGCGGGCTCGAATGGCCCGGCAACGGAGGCTGGATGCCACTGTCGCCGAATATCGGCGGCTGGTGGCCCTGGAGGAGGAGGACACGCAGTCTACTGGTACAACATCCACTGGGACAGCTGCAGTGCACCAGCGGTACGGAGCCGGGCTACCAAAGCCAACCGCCACCGCCGAGCAGCACGCCAGCACCGCTTATGCCTCAGAGTGTCCTACCTGGAGCAGGAGGTCCTAATTTATAAGACCTTGGTGGAGGGCCTCCGCTCCGACCATGCCACCCTCCGCAAGGAGTATGATGCCCTGGCCGCTAAAGTGAACAGCAGCCTGCTGTAGTGTCCCTTGCCCCTTTTTTAGAGACTTTTGGGGGGTGGGAATTGGGAGTTGGGTTGTTTTTGGGACTTTTGAAGGACAATTGTTGGGGTTAGGGAGGGTCTTGCGGGAGATTATTTTGTTAGGGCTACACAAATATACTTTTTGAAACTTTATCTGAGCATACCTGTTTTTTACTGCTTTTGAGTCTGGTGGGTGGGGGTTTAACAGTAAGTTTGTTTTCCTGAAACTTAAGTCTGTGTCATTTTCTTCCTTTAAGTGTAAATGGCTAAATGTTTTCAACACTAAGTGCCTCTCACAGAGTAAGTGAATTCAAGAGTCCTAGGACTTTAGTAGTACTACCGTCAATCTCTCGTCTCTCCTAATACTCCATTATACTACCTCCCACCAAACGCTTATCTTACCTGTAATTTGTGTTTGAAAGTAGGGCTAGGCCCAGGGCTGGCTCCACGGGAAATGGCGATTAAGGTTGGCAATCCTGGGCGGATGAAATGCCCTCATTGCGGTGGTACTAGTGGTGTGACACAGTGGCAGTTGCATGCCTATGGAAAAAAAGAAAATGAAACCTGGTTTGTCTCTTTACTGGAGCATTACAACGGTACGATAGAGAATATAGCAGGTGACAGTACACTAGAACAGTGCCACAATGTAGCCTAACAAATGGTAAAGTATTGAAAGTATAACTAGTACTTGCGTTGAATTTCTTTGACATTGGCTACTTTTACAAGAAATAGTACTGAAGCTGAGTAAGTCTAGAATATATCCTCGGATTCCTTGACCAGCCTGTTGCTATGACCTTATCCTCCCCAGCAAGTGTGTGGAATTATTGATGTCATTTAGTCACAGATCAATCAAAACCACACAGCCCGGGGGAAGAGGGTTGGGGTTTGGAAAATGGATGGGAATGGGGGTTTCTTTTTGGGTAGGTTTTGTTGAGAGAAGAAAAAAAAGCACAGCATGGACAAACAATAATTGAAGATAAAGAAATCTTTGGGTACAAAGCTAACCATAAATCTTTTAAGTGACAAAAAGGAAGTGCATGCACTACTGCATGCATTGTTACTGAAAAGTAAGTAGTACATTCGACAACCGTGAATGACAGAATGCGACAGTACAGGGCTGCAGCGTTTTCACTTGCCTATCTCTGCACTCAGAGAAACACTTCTTACATTAAATTAGGTTTAAAAAATAGCCGAAGTAAAACCTATAGAATGGCTGTAGGGATCAATTTAGAAGCAGAGAGAGATCCAAGAAATGCAGAGTCACACTCATAGAAGTTCACAGCAATAACATTACTTAAAAAAACATTACAAAAGAATGGATACTGTATCTGTATGTTGTTGTAGTTGTCCTGTTGAATTTGGTAAGTAAGTTGCACGCATCAAACCATTCCTCTTATTAGCGGCACTCCTCCATTCCAGCTGACGCTCCGTCCATCAATGTTGGTGACCAGAAGACACCCTGTCCACTGCCTGACTGGCGGATGCTGAATTGCGGCTCGCTAATGTGAAGCCTGACTTCATCCTTTTTTTCCCATTGCACAGACTGAAACCCGGCCTGTAATTATTGATGGAAAAACAGGAAGTGATATTAGAACACCACTGACAAATAAATATAAGGTATGTACGCTGTGTAGTGCAAAAAGTCACACTTTGAGTTTCCTAATAGACAGTACAATATTTTTGAAAGTGCGTACTCTGTCTGAGTCTCCTTTTGAAGGATAAATAAGTATGGGCAAATTAATTTAGCGGATCTTTCCCCTCAAGCTAGGTGAACTGTAAACTGTGTTTTAGAACAAAATTAGACCTTCCCAGCAGTGCTCCCACCCAGACCCTTACTAAAGCCAGTCTCAAAAAGGTAGAAGACCCCCAATCAGATCTCAAAAAACGAGGCCTAGTAGAAAACTGGTGACAAAACGTACTTTGAAAGTAAAAGTAGGCCCAAATACCCCCTTACCCACCGTGGATTGTATTCAAATCACTTGCAAGCAAGCAAAATCTATCCATACCCAGCATCGCTCCAAGACTTGCAAACCCCCCCACAAACAGCCCCCCACCCAAAAACATGCAATACAAATACTGCTAACCCTAACGAGCCCTAAGTTAAGAATAGTGGAAAACGCTTTCTTTAACTATGCCAAATCCCCCCTTTCCCACCATGGATTTTTTTCAAATCACTTGCAACCAAAATTACACATTCCCACGAGTGTTCTAAGAAGACCCCAGAACTCAGTTGCAAAAATCTAGAACACCCCGAAACACATGCAATCCTGCTGCTAGGGCTAACCCTTACGAACCCTAAGTTACAAAAAGTGCCAAAAGGCTTTTCGGCATGGATTTTGTCTAAATCACTTCTATCCGGTATTAGACCTTCCCAGCAATGCCCCAAGACCCGCCAACCCACCCGCAAAAAAGCACAACACCCCCAAACAGCCAAAAAGGGAAATATCATACTTACAATATTTATCGGCCTTCGGTCCAAATGCGCTGTGCAGCTAGGTCATAACTTCCGTTTTCCACCACAGATTTCCTGAAAAGCAAATGCAATCAAGATTAGACTGTCCCAGCAGTGCTCCCAGACCCCAAAACTCACTCACAAACACCCGGAACCCCCCCAAAGAGCACCTCAAAGGCAAGCAAGTCAGCAAAACCCCGAAAAATATTTCGCCTCCGATTTGGTCCAAACCACTTTTATCCGGTATTAGAGCTTCCCAGCAATGGCCCCAGAACCGTCAATCCAGGCGAAAACTAGTAGAAGACCCCCAAACAGCTAAAAAGCAAAAGTACAAAAATGGGGACCTAGTCATTTTCATGGCAATTTCCAAAATCACTCCGCGCGCGCTATGCAGCTAGGCCCTAACTCCCCTCTGCCACCATGGATTTGCTTCAAACCTCTTGCAATCATAGTGGAAGCGTTTGGGGTGGCCATTGTCAGCTACGCCGATGACACCCAACTGATATTCAAGCTTACGCCCGACCACAGTGATGATGCCACTAATTTTTCCAACTGTTTGTCATCAGTGGCATCTTGGATGAACAACAACTGCCTGCGCCTAAATGGCGAAAAAACAGAACTGCTAGTGGTTGGGAAAGCAGTATCTGCCTGGTCTCATAGGTGGTGGCCTACTGAATTGGGTTGCCCTCCAACTCCTGTGGATTCGGTAAGAAACCTTGGCGTATTGCTTGACTCAGATCTCTCTCTCAAGTCACACGTCAACAAGGTGACTGGTAGGTGTCTCAGCGTACTGAGGTTCCTTCGGAAGGTTTTAGATCTCCTCCCTATTGGTGCCAGAAAGACTATCGTCCATGCCTTGGTGACCCCCCACCTCGACTATGGGAATGCCCTGCTAGTAGGCTTGAGTGTGAAAGGCCTCCACCAACTTCAGTGTGTTCAGAACGCTGCTGCACGCCTTGTGCTTAGGCTTCCTCATAAAGCCTCTGGGAAGACCGTGCTGGCCAAGCTTCATTGGCTCCCAGTCAGGGAACAGATTAAATTTAAAGTTCTCTGTTTTGCACATCGTATCGCACAAGGTAAAGGCCCAGATTATCTAAAGAACCTCCTTAGTATACATTGCCCCATCCGGAATTCAAGATCTTCCGGCACGATGTTGTTCAAACTTCCCCGAGTCAAGAGGGCCAGGATGGGTGGCCGCTCTTTCAGGTATTTATCCTCCAAACAGTGGAACGAACTCCCCCTCCATCTTCGAATGGAACCCTCAGAATCCAGATTCAGGGGAAAACTTAAAACATTCCTGTTCCCCATTTTGTAACCTTTCCCTCCATTGGCTCTATTAATATCTGCCTCCTGAAATCCTAGCAGCAATTAGCGCGGGGACACACTGTCTTCTGTGTAACCAGGCGCTTAACAAATGGCTTATTATTATTATTATTAAAACTATCCATACCCAGCAGTGCTCCCAGACCCCGAAACCCACCCACAAACACCAGGAACCCCCCCAAACAGGCCCCCAAAAACGCTACATTGAGCAAAATGTCAGAAATAGCAAAAAAAATGTCAGCATGGATTTTGTCCAAACCACTTCTATCCGGTATTAGACCTTCCCAGCAATGCCCCAAGACCAACCGACCCACCCGCTAAAAAGAAAACACCCCCAAACAACCAAAAAGGGAATTATAATACTTACAATATTTATCGGCCTTCAGTCCAAACGCGCTGTGCAGCTAGGTCATAACTCTCGTTTTCCACCACGGATTTTCTGAAAAGCAAATGCAATCAAGATTAGACTGTCCCAGCAGTGCTCCCAGACTCCAAAACTCACTCACAAACACCCGGAACCCCCCCCAAAGAGCACCTCAAAGGCAAGCAAGTCAGCAAAAACGCAAAAATAATTTCGCCTCCGATTTGGTCCAAACCACTTTTATCCGGTATTAGAGCTTCCCAGCAATGGCCCCGGAGCCGTCAACCCAGGCCAAAACTAGTAGAAGACCCCCAAACAGCCAATAAGCAAAAGTACAAAAATGGGGACTTACAGCCTGATTCATCATTCTCCTGTTTTGCGAGGCCCTAATAGCGATTCATAGCGAATCGCTATTAAGGACTCGCAAAACGGGATTCATGTAGAAATTGCATGAAGTTATGCGATTCCTACATATTCCTTATTTGCGATTAGCAAATTGCTAATCGCAAATAAGGAATAACTCGCCATTGATTCCTATGGGCCAAAAGGCCCATAGGAATGAATAGGGAGTATTCCTTATTTGCGATTAGCAATTTGCTAATCGCAAATAAGATAGCGATTTGAAGGGTGCCAGGGGTGTCCAAAGGACACCCTGTAGCACCCCTCAAATGACATTTTACACAGGTGTTGCATACACACATGTCCAAAGGACATGTGTGTCTGTAACATGCAACTCAGAAAAATGCATTTAAATGCATTTTTCTGAGTTTTCGCAATTTACCACAAGGTCTGACCTCGCGGTAAATTGCGGCTAGAAATTGCGAATTCGCAAAATTAAATTGGATGATGAATTGCATTTAAGGAATCTCAAATAGAGATTCCTTAAATGTAATTCCTCGCAAAATTGCGAGATCGCAATTAGCGATTTTTACATTTGGGATGCTTGATCCCAAATGCAAAAATCGCTCTCGCAAAGGGCCAGATTCTCAGAATCTGGCCCGTTGCGAGCGCTATTTTCTTTGATGAATCGGGCGGTTTGTCATTTTCATGGCAATTTCCAAAATCACTCCGGGCGCTATGCAGCTAGGCCCTAACTCCCCTCTGCCACCATGGATTTGCTTCAAACCTCTTGCAATCAAAACTATCCATACCCAGCAGTGCTCCCAGACCCCGAAATCCACCCACAAACACCAGGAAGCCCCCCAAATAGGCCCCTGAAAACGCTACATTGAGCAAAATGTCAGAAATAGCAAATAAAAATTCAGCATGGATTTTGTCCAAACCACTTTTATCCGGTATTAGACCTTCCCAGCAATGCCCCAAAACCCGCCAACCCACCCGCAAAAAAGCACAACACCCCCAAACAGCCAAAAAGGGAAATATCATACTTACAATATTTATCGCCTTCAGTCCAAACGCGCTGTGCAGCTAGGTCATAACTCTCGTTTTCCACCACGGATTTCCAGAAAAGCAAATGCAATCAAGATTAGACTGTCCCAGCAGTGCTCCCAGACCCCGAAACCCACCCACAAACACCAGGAACCCCCCCAAACAGGCCCCCGAAAACGCTACATTGAGCAAAATGTCAGAAATAGCAAAAAAAAATCAGCATGGATTTTGTCCAAACCACTTCTATCCGGTATTAGACCTTCCCAGCAATGCCCCAAGACTCGCCAAGCCACCCCCAAAAAAGCAAACACCCCCAAACAGCCAAAAAGGGAAATATCATACTTACAATATTTATCGGCCTTTGGTCCAAACGTGCTGTGCAGCTAGGTCATAACTCCCGTTTGCCACCACGGATTTCATGAAAAGCAAATGCAATCAAGATTAGACTGTCCCAGCAGTGCTCCCAGACCCCAAATCTCACTCACAAACACCCGGAACCCCCCAAAGAGCACCTCAAAGGCAAGCAAGTCAGCAAAAACGCAAAAAAGATTTCGCCTCCGATTTGGTCCAAACCACTTTTATCCGGTATTAGAGCTTCCCAGCAATGGCCCCAGAACCGTCAATCCAGGCGAAAACTAGTAGAAGACCCCCAAACAGCTAAAAAGCAAAAGTACAAAAATGGGGACCTAGTCATTTTCATGGCAATTTCCAAAATCACTCCGCGCGCGCTATGCAGCTAGGCCCTAACTCCCCTCTGCCACCATGGATTTGCTTCAAACCTCTTGCAATCAAAACTATCCATACCCAGCAGTGCTCCCAGACCCCGAAACCCAACCACAAACACCAGGAAGCCCCCCAAACAGGCCCCTGAAAACGCTACATTGAGCAAAATGTCAGAAATAGCAAAAAAAAATTCAGCATGGATTTTGTCCAAACCACTTCTATCCGGTATTAGACCTTCCCAGCAATGCCCCAAGACCCACAGACCCACCCGCAAAAAAGCACAACACCCCCAAACAGCCAAAAAGGGAAATATCATACTTACAATATTTATCGGCCTTCAGTCCAAACGCGCTGTGCAGCTAGGTCATAACTCTCGTTTTCCACCACGGATTTCCAGAAAAGCAAATGCAATCAAGATTAGACTGTCCCAGCAGTGCTCCCAGACCCCAAAACTCACTCACAAACACCCGGAACCCCCCCAAAGAGCACCTCAAAGGCAAGCAAGTCAGCAAAAACGCAAAATAAATTTTGCCTCCGATTTGGTCCAAACCCCTTTTATCCAGTATTAGAGCTTCCCAGCAATGGCCCCAGAGCCGTCAACCCAGGCCAAAACTAGTAGAAGACCCCCAAACAGCCAATAAGCAAAAGTACAAAAATGGGGACACACAGCCTGATTCATCATTCTCCCGTTTTGCGGGGCCCTAATAGCGATTCATAGCGAATCGCTATTAAGGACTCGCAAAACGGGATTCATGTAGAAATTGCATGAAGTTATGCGATTCCTACATATTCCTTATTTGCGATTAGCAAATTGCTAATTGCAAATAAGGAATAACTCGCCATTGATTCCTATGGGCCAAAAGGCCCATAGGAATGAATAGGGAGTATTCCTTATTTGCGATTAGCAATTTGCTAATCGCAAATAAGATAGCGATTTGAAGGGTGCCAGGGGTGTCCAAAGGACACCCTGTAGCACCCCTCAAATGAAATTTTACACAGGTGTTGCATACACACATGTCCAAAGGACATGTGTGTGTGTAACATGCAACTCAGAAAAATGCATTTAAATGCATTTTTCTGAGTTTTCGCAATTTACCACAAGGTCTGACCTCGCGGTAAATTGCGGCTAGAAATTGCGAATTCGCAAAATTAAATTGGATGATGAATTGCATTTAAGGAATCTCAAATAGAGATTCCTTAAATGTAATTCCTCGCAAAATTGCGAGATCGCAATAAGAGATTTTTACATTTGGGATGCTGAATCCCAAATGCAAAAATCGCTCTCGCAAAGGGCCAGATTCTCAGAATCTGGCCCTTTGCGAGCGCTATTTTCTTTGATGAATCGGGCGGTTAGTCATTTTCATGGCAATTTCCAAAATCACTCCGCGCGCGCTATGCAGCTAGGCCCTAACTCCCCTCTGCCACCATGGATTTGCTTCAAACCTCTTGCAATCAAAACTATCCATACCCAGCAGTGCTCCCAGACCCCGAAACCTACCCACAAACACTAGGAAGCCCCCCAAACAGGCCCCTGAAAACGCTACATTGAGCAAAATGTCAGAAATAGCAAAAAAAAATTCAGCATGGATTTTGTCCAAACCACTTTTATCCGTTATTAGACCTTCCCAGCAATGCCCCAAGACCCGCCAACCCACCCGCAAAAAAGCACAACACCCCCAAACAGCCAAAAAGGGAAATATCATACTTACAATATTTATCGGCCTTTGGTCCAAACGCGCTGTGCAGCTAGGTCATAACTCTCGTTTTACACCACGGATTTCCAGAAAAGCAAATGCAATCAAGATTAGACTGTCCCAGCAGTGCTCCCAGACCCCGAAACCCACCCACAAACACTAGGAAGCCCCCCAAACAGGCCCCTGAAAACGCTACATTGAGCAAAATGTCAGAAATAGCAAAAAAAAATTCAGCATGGATTTTGTCCAAACCACTTCTATCCGGTATTAGACCTTCCCAGCAATGCCCCAAGACTCGCCAAGCCACCCCCAAAAAAGCAAACACCCCCAAACAGCCAAAAAGGGAAATATCATACTTACAATATTTATCGGCCTTTGGTCCAAACGCGCTGTGCAGCTAGGACATAACTCCCGTTTGCCACCACGGATTTCCTGAAAAGCAAATGCAATCAAGATTAGACTGTCCCAGCAGTGCTCCCAGACCCCAAATCTCACTCACAAACACCCGGAACCCCCCAAAGAGCACCTCAAAGGCAAGCAAGTCAGCAAAAACGCAAAAAAGATTTCGCTTCCGATTTGGTCCAAACCACTTTTATCCGGTATTAGAGCTTCCCAGCAATGGCCCCAGAACCGTCAATCCAGGCGAAAACTAGTAGAAGACCCCCAAACAGCTAAAAAGCAAAAGTACAAAAATGGGGACCTAGTCATTTTCATGGCAATTTCCAAAATCACTCCGCGCGCGCTATGCAGCTAGGCCCTAACTCCCCTCTGCCACCATGGATTTGCTTCAAACCTCTTGCAATCAAAACTATCCATACCCAGCAGTGCTCCCAGACCCCGAAACCCAACCACAAACACCAGGAAGCCCCCCAAACAGGCCCCTGAAAACGCTACATTGAGCAAAATGTCAGAAATAGCAAAAAAAAAATCAGCATGGATTTTGTCCAAACCACTTCTATCCGGTATTAGACCTTCCCAGCAATGCCCCAAGACCCACAGACCCACCCGCAAAAAAGCACAACACCCCCAAACAGCCAAAAAGGGAAATATCATACTTACAATATTTATCGGCCTTCAGTCCAAACGCGCTGTGCAGCTAGGTCATAACTCTCGTTTTCCACCACGGATTTCCAGAAAAGCAAATGCAATCAAGATTAGACTGTCCCAGCAGTGCTCCCAGACCCCAAAACTCACTCACAAACACCCGGAACCCCCCCAAAGAGCACCTCAAAGGCAAGCAAGTCAGCAAAAACGCAAAATAAATTTTGCCTCCGATTTGGTCCAAACCCCTTTTATCCAGTATTAGAGCTTCCCAGCAATGGCCCCAGAGCCGTCAACCCAGGCCAAAACTAGTAGAAGACCCCCAAACAGCCAATAAGCAAAAGTACAAAAATGGGGACACACAGCCTGATTCATCATTCTCCCGTTTTGCGGGGCCCTAATAGCGATTCATAGCGAATCGCTATTAAGGACTCGCAAAACGGGATTCATGTAGAAATTGCATGAAGTTATGCGATTCCTACATATTCCTTATTTGCGATTAGCAAATTGCTAATTGCAAATAAGGAATAACTCGCCATTGATTCCTATGGGCCAAAAGGCCCATAGGAATGAATAGGGAGTATTCCTTATTTGCGATTAGCAATTTGCTAATCGCAAATAAGATAGCGATTTGAAGGGTGCCAGGGGTGTCCAAAGGACACCCTGTAGCACCCCTCAAATGAAATTTTACACAGGTGTTGCATACACACATGTCCAAAGGACATGTGTGTGTGTAACATGCAACTCAGAAAAATGCATTTAAATGCATTTTTCTGAGTTTTCGCAATTTACCACAAGGTCTGACCTCGCGGTAAATTGCGGCTAGAAATTGCGAATTCGCAAAATTAAATTGGATGATGAATTGCATTTAAGGAATCTCAAATAGAGATTCCTTAAATGTAATTCCTCGCAAAATTGCGAGATCGCAATAAGAGATTTTTACATTTGGGATGCTGAATCCCAAATGCAAAAATCGCTCTCGCAAAGGGCCAGATTCTCAGAATCTGGCCCTTTGCGAGCGCTATTTTCTTTGATGAATCGGGCGGTTAGTCATTTTCATGGCAATTTCCAAAATCACTCCGCGCGCGCTATGCAGCTAGGCCCTAACTCCCCTCTGCCACCATGGATTTGCTTCAAACCTCTTGCAATCAAAACTATCTATACCCAGCAGTGCTCCCAGACCCCGAAACCTACCCACAAACACTAGGAAGCCCCCCAAACAGGCCCCTGAAAACGCTACATTGAGCAAAATGTCAGAAATAGCAAAAAAAAATTCAGCATGGATTTTGTCCAAACCACTTTTATCCGTTATTAGACCTTCCCAGCAATGCCCCAAGACCCGCCAACCCACCCGCAAAAAAGCACAACACCCCCAAACAGCCAAAAAGGGAAATATCATACTTACAATATTTATCGCCTTCAGTCCAAACGCGCTGTGCAGCTAGGTCATAACTCGCGTTTTCCACCACGGATTTCCAGAAAAGCAAATGCAATCAAGATTAGACTGTCCCAGCAGTGCTCCCAGACCCCGAAACCCACCCACAAACACTAGGAAGCCCCCCAAACAGGCCCCTGAAAACGCTACATTGAGCAAAATGTCAGAAATAGCAAAAAAAAATTCAGCATGGATTTTGTCCAAACCACTTCTATCCGGTATTAGACCTTCCCAGCAATGCCCCAAGACTCGCCAAGCCACCCCCAAAAAAGCAAACACCCCCAAACAGCCAAAAAGGGAAATATCATACTTACAATATTTATCGGCCTTTGGTCCAAACGCGCTGTGCAGCTAGGTCATAACTCCCGTTTGCCACCACAGAAATCCTGAAAAGCAAATGCAATCAAGATTAGACTGTCCCAGCAGTGCTCCCAGACCCCAAAAATCACTCACAAACACCCGGAACCCCCCCCAAAGAGCACCTCAAAGGCAAGCAAGTCAGCAAAAATGCAAATAAAAGTTTGCCTCCAATTTGGTCCAAACCACTTTTATCCGGTATTAGAGCTTCCCAGCAATGGCCCCAGAGCCGTCAACCCAGGCGAAAACTAGTAGAAGACCCTAAACAGCCAAAAAGCAACAGTACAAAAATGAGGACTTCGTCATTTTCATGGTAATTTCCAAAATCACTCCGCGCGCGCTATGCAGCTAGGCCCTAACTCCCCTCTGCCACCATGGATTTGCTTCAAACCTCTTGCAATCAAAACTATTCATACCCAGCAGTGCTCCCAGACCCCGAAACCCACCCACAAACACCAGGAATCCCCCCAAACAGGCCCCCGAAAACGCTACATTGAGCAAAATGTCAGAAATAGCAACAAAAAAATCAGCATGGATTTTGTCCAAACCACTTCTATCCGGTATTAGACCTTCCCAGCAATGCCCCAAGACCCACCGACCCACCCGCAAAAAAGCACAACACCCCAAACAGCCAAAAAGGGAAATATCATACTTACAATATTTATCGGCCTTCGGTCCAAACGCGCTGTGCAGCTAGGTCATAACTCCCGTTTTCCACCACGGATTTCATGAAAAGCAAATGCAATCAAGATTAGACTGTCCCAGCAGTGCTCCCAGACCCCACAACTACTCACAAACACCCGGAACCCCCCAAAGAGCACCTCAAAGGAAGCAAGTTAGCAAAAACGCAAAAAGAATTTGGCCTCCGATTTGGTCCAAACCACTTTTATCCGGTATTAGAGCTTCCCAGCAATGGCCCCAGAACAGTCAACCCAGGCGAAAACTAGTAGAAGACCCCAAAATAGCCAAAAAGCAAAAGTACAAAAATGGGGGCCTACTCATTTTCATGGCAATTTCCAAAATCACTCCGCGCGCGCTATGCAGCTAGGCCCTAACTCCCCTCTGCTACCATGGATTTGCTTCAAACCTCTTGCAATCAAAACTATCCATACCCAGCAGTGCTCCCAGACCCCGAAACCCACCCACAAACACCAGGAAGCCCCCCAAACAGGCCCCTGAAAACGCTACATTGAGCAAAATGTCAGAAATAGCAAAAAAAAATCAGCATGGATTTTGTCCAAACCACTTCTATCCGGTATTAGACCTTCCCAGCAATGCCCCAAGACCCGCCAACCCACCCGCAAAAAAGCACAACACCCCCAAACAGCCAAAAAGGGAAATATACTTACAATATTTATCGGCCTTCGGTCCAAACGCGCTGTGCAGCTAGGTCATAACTCCCGTTTTCCACCACGGGTTTCCTGAAAAGCAAATGCAATCAAGATTAGACTGTCCCAGCAGTGCTCCCAGACCCCAAAACTGACTCACAAACACCCGGAACCCCCCCAAAGAGCACCTCAAATGCAAGCAGGTCCGCAAAAACGCAAAAACAAAATTCGCCTCCGATTTGGTCCAAACCACTTTTATCCGGTATTAGAGCTTCCCAGCAATGGCCCCAGAGCCGTCAACCCAGGCGAAAACTAGTAGAAGACCCCCAAACAGCCAAAAAGCAAAAGTACAAAAATGGGGACCTAGTCATTTTCATGGCAATTTCCAAAAACACTCTGCGCGCGCTATGCAGCTAGGCCCTAACTCCCCTCTGCCACCATGGATTTGCTTCAAACCTCTTGCAATCAAAACTATCCATACCCAGCAGTGGTCCGAGACTCCGAAACCCACACAGACACAGCAGGAAGCCCCCCAAACAGGCCCCTGAAAACGCTACATTAAGCAAAATGTCAGAAATAGCAAAAAAAATATTAGCATGGATTTTGTCCAAACCACTTCTATCCGGTATTAGACCTTCCCAGCAATGCCCCAAGACCCGCCAACCCACCCGCAAAAAAGCACAACACCCCCAAACAGCCAAAAAGGGAAATATCATACAATATTTATCGGCCTTCGGTCCAAACGCGCTGTGCAGCTAGGTCATAACTTCCATTTTCCACCACGAATTTCCTGAAAAGCAAATGCAATCAAGATTAGACTGTCACAGCAGTGCTCCCAGACCCCAAACATCACTCACAAACACCCGGAACCCCCCCAAAGAGCACCTCAAAGGCAAGCAAGTCAGCAAAAACGCAAAAAAAAGTTCGCCTCCGATTTGGTTCAAACCACTTTTATCCGGTATTAGAGCTTCCCAGCAATGGCCCCAGAGCCGTCAACCCAGGCGAAAACTAGTAGAAGACCTCAAACAGCCAAAAAGCAAAAGTACAAAAATGGGGACTTCGTCATTTTCATAGCAATTTCCAAAATCACTCCGCGCGCGCTATGCAGCTAGGCCCTAACTCCCCTCTGCCACCATGGATTTGCGTCAAACCTCTTGCAATCAAAACTATCCATACCCAGCAGTGCTCCCAGACCCCGAAACCCACCCACAAACACCAGGAATCCCCCCAAACAGGCCCCCGAAAACGCTACATTGAGCAAAATGTCAGAAATTGCACAAAAAAATTCAGCATGGATTTTGTCCAAACCACTTTTATCCGGTATTAGACCTTCCCAGCAATACCCCAAGACCCGCCAACCCACCCGCAAAAAAGCACAACACCCCCAAACAGCCAGTAAGGGAAATATCATACTTACAATATTTATCGGCCTTCGGTCCAAACGTGCTGTGCAGATAGGTCATAACTCCCGTTTTCCACCACGGATGTCCTGAAAAGCAAATGCAATCAAGATTGGACTGTCCCAGCAGTGCTCCCAGACCCCAAAAATCACTCACAAACACCCGGAACCCCCCCAAAGAGCACCTCAAAGGCAAGCAAGTCAGCAAAAACGCAAAAAAAAATACGCCTCTGATTTGGTCCAAACCACTTTTATCCGGTATTAGAGCTTCCCAGCAATGGCCCCAAGACCCGCCAACTCACCCGCAAAGAAGTAGAACACCCCCACAAGTGCAGAGTCTTTCTTCATTGGGCGTAATCCAGCCCTCTGCTTTGAGGGAAATAGGAGTCTGGAGGAGGAGGATAGAGGAGCATGGTCTTGTGAACTTGTGAACCTGAGGAATGCAGACTGCGGCACCTTCAAATCAATAAGCAAACAAGTGAAGACAGTTCTGCTGATGGGCTTGTTTTTGTGATTAGGTGATTAAAGTTTTAATTATATTAACTGTGCAAAACAAAGAAAGACAGACACACAGCAATAAAAGTGAAAAAGGACGAAAAAGAAAGTTATTGATTCATTGGCTCATTTTCAGGGCTCGGTGTCAGGGAATAAGAATAAGAGTTTGTCCTCATACTCTGCAAATTCAGGCAGGAGTAGGTCAGTGTCACCTAACAGAGAAGAAATTGCCTCATCTACGTTGCTGTCCTCCTCATCTTCATCCGGCGTGTGTTCTCGTACTTTGTAATCTGGTGGTATGAGGTGCTGATTCATCTTGATCATTCTTAACCTCTCCACATTTGTGGGCGAGAGGCGGCTCCATTTGGAAGTTACAATGCCACCAGCAGCACTGAAAATACGTTCAGAAGACACGCTTGCGAGTGGGCAAGACAAGTAGTTTATAGCCAGGTTGGAGAGCTGTGCCCACAATTCTTTTTTTCCCATGCCAATACGCCAATGGGTCAGCATTAACATAGACCTCTGTTGAGTCATTCCGATAGTCCTGCACCATCGACTCAAGGTTCTCCAAGGTCCCTCCACTTTGCTTACTTTTTGCTGGGACCTTTTGAGAACCAAACCCAAGGAAAGTTAGCCAATCCTCTTCTTTACCCAATGTTACTGTTGTGTCGGGTGCAGAAGATCCGGTTGCCGGTGTCTTTAACGGCTGAGAGGTCACTTGTGCCACAGCCACAGGTGCAGACGTGGATTCCTTTGACTGGGGATGGCCTGCTGATGTTGATGTATTGCCTTTTCCTTCAATTTGCTGCCGTTCTCTTTCAAAGCTCATGGCTGACAAGGCTAGCCAACGTTTGTACTTTGTAACATCTTCATCATCAAAAGCAAAGAATGCTCGACCTGCCAGCGCCTTTTTGTAGCGTGGATCCAGAATAGTAGCACAAATGTAATGCTGTTCTGAGTGAATCATTTTAAGACGTTCATCGCCAAGTAGGCGCTCTAATAATTTCTCCGCCAAAACAAAAGCGTCTTTCTTTTCTTCATCTTTTTCAAACATAGAAGACACCGCCTTCAGTTGGTGCTCCAGCATGCGCAACAATGGGATAGCTTTTCCCAAATTACAGTCCTCCCTGCTGACTGCACGCGTGAAGACCTCAAAAGGACGAAGCATGTCTGTCAGGCTTTTAACTAGCTTCCATTGCGCCGCATCTAGCCTCAGGTCCTTCTGAGCTGTACCCAGTGTTAAGAAATAGTGATCGAGTACCGTATACTGCTCATACAGACACTCAAGCATGTAGAAGGTTGAGTTCCAACGTGTTGGCACCTCCTGGATGAGTGCTTTCACTGGCATTCGACGTTCATGTAGCAGGCTCCTCAGATGCTTCCGGGCCTTAAAAGAATGGCTGAAATGGTTGCACATTCTTCAGCAGGTGGCCACTAACCCACACGCTAGACTGTCTTCACTCAAGAATTTTTTAACAACCAGGTTTATACAGTGCACCAAACACGGCACTCTGAAATAGTTACCCAGCTCCGTGGCCTTAACTACATTGGCGCCATTATCCGTGGAAACATAACCAATCTGGCGTTTTTTTGGGGACAGTCAGTGAAAGACCTTTGTGTTAAACTCATTCAAAATGTTTTCTGCTGTATGACATTTCTCCAAGCCAAACATCGCTAGTGTTGCATGTTTCCGAGTAGCTTTAAAAACTTGGTCCGGGTCAACACCTGCGTTTAGCTTTGCTTTAACCCCTGAAAAAGAGACCCAGTGTGCAGTGATGCACATGTAATCAGCACCTGCGCCACTGGTACACATGTCTGTTGTCAGATGTATAGTGTGAACAGCACTCTTCTGCAAAGCTGCCCCAATCACCTCCAGCACATCTTCATGTAGTGCTGGAACCACAACTCTGGCAAAATAGAACCGGCTAGGAACCTTCCATTTAGGGCAGAGCGCTGCCACTAATTCTAGAAAACCAACCCCTTCTACAAAAGAAAACGGGAGAAGGTCCAGTACTAGCATTTTAGCCAGCTTAGTGTTATACGGACGCATCAGTGGGTGGTTGCGATCATATGGTGCCTCTGAAAACAACATGGTTCTAATGTTGCCCTGGACCATGCATTTACGGGATGATGATGATGATGACTTCTTCGACCCAGTTACGCTCGCTGATGAACTTTTTCGCATTGGTGTCTCACTCTCTCCCACACTCTTAGTGTGGCTCACATGGGGTGTGCTGCTGACAGGGGTACTGGGTGTAAGTGAAGTGTTTGACACGACTTCTTCCTCCTCGTCATCATCAGATGAAACAGCAAAGTTTTCTTGACTTGCAATTCGGGCTTCATTGATCTCCTTTAAGTGCGCAAACCATTGGACAGCGTGCTGTCTCTTAAGATGACCTCTCTGGCCTCCGGTACCATAGTTGGTACCAAACTTACCACGACTAACTGCAAGCATACAAATGCTACAAATGGCGAAGTTTTCCTTTTTTGGGCAAACACTAAAGAAGTCCCAAACTGCGGACTTGAAATGTCTGTGGGGGCCGAAGGAGGCGGGGGTCATGCTTCTAATGCCAGATGCAGTGGAGGATGTGGATTGCCGAACTTTACACGTTGTGCACCTCACCACCACTAATTGAGGTCGAGGTGGATGGAGGTCCCTTCTGGCGAAGAAGAAATATGGAAGCGGTAGGTGTTGGTGTACTAGTTAACTCCAATGATTATGGTATTTCCATTGCCTCCTCGTCGACAACATCATCACGCTCAGCAGCTTCTTGGGCTAAGTCAAAATGTCTGTTTGCTGCATGCCCGCTGGGGCTGCAGTGACCTTTATGATGACTGGGTCGTCGTCGTGAGAGTCTTCATCAGCAGCAGTATCCGCCACTTCTTGTTGAGCCTCATCGCACTCCATAACTATGAGACTTTGGACGAGCTTTCTTTTACGCTTAACTACCTTTGTCAGATCATGGTGTGCCTCACTCTCAGACGGCTGTGGTGCTGGTTCCCAATTTTGATCCGTATCAGCAGAAGGAGGTGTGCTTGAAGAAGATGTAGATACCACCCTTGATCTCTTCCTTGCTAGAGATGTGGAAGACAATGAATGATCATCAGGAGGAGTGGCTTCCTCAAATGATACCTCGCCTTGATTGTCGATTTCCTGATGTGCCCCTACTTCGAGAGGAACAACTATTGTGGGCACTTGTGACCCTCCATGCACCTCTGCTTGCGCATCTCCTTGCGCTGCCTCTCCTTCCACTTGTACTTGGGCTTGTACTTTCACATGTGGTTGTTGTTGCGGCTGTGGTTGTTCAACACTCGTCAGATGAGTTACAACAACCTGTGTTGATTGAGGGACATTGCTGCTACTTTCTTGCGATGAGCCAACATCACTGGTCGATGGTGATTGAACAACTAGACTAAGTGCCTCTGCAGCACTCAAGGGCTTGGACTTAAGTTGGCGTGGTGGTGGTGGTGGCACTGAGCCCAATGGAGCGGGGGTGCTGCTCCCAACTTGGTCCCCAGCAGATCCCGCTCCTGCTGCAGGCGTACTTTTTTTTTTACTCCCCAAAAATGTGGCGGGCGGCACACCAGTCTCCTTGGTAACTTGCTTCTTCTGCTCCTTACTGGCAACTTTCTTGCAAGAGGAGCTACGGGGAACTTTTTTGGGGCCATCTTCTTCAGAGGTCAGAACAGCAGGCAGCAGTTGCACGAGTTGCATGTGGCCAGACGTGACATCGCGTGACGTTATGCTGCACACACACACCGCTCCTGGACTTCTTCCTGGCACTGGTGGTTCTCTTGGGTCTTGTGCACCTAAAAGCAATGGAAGACAGAGGAACATCAGTTCAGTTATCACCCCAAAAAATCGAAAAACACAGAAAAATCAGCACAATCCCATGCCATCCATGCCCTCCATGATGTTTGAATTCAAGACACCCCACAGAAAGACTAGGCCCATGCACCACTCACTACCCCTGGTGAAAAGGCCACAACAACAGCCCAAAAAAACAAAAAACACAGAAAAATCAGCACAATCCCATGCCATCCATGATGTTTAAATTCAAGAAACCCCACAGAAAGACTAGGGCCATGCACCACTCACTACCCCTGGCCATAATGGTTGAAACCTAGGCAAAATGGTTGCAGACCTAAGAACACTGCCTGCATTCAAAATGGCCCCCTGCCTCCCAGCACATGGCCTGCCTGTACCAGCACTCAAAATGGCCCCCACCCACATGGCCTGTCCCCATGAACACCCCAAAAAATCGAAAAACACAGAAAAATCAGCACAATCCCATGCCATCCATGCCCTCCATGATGTTTAAATTCAAGACACCCCACAGAAAGACTAGGCCCATGCACCACTCACTACCCCTGGTGAAAAGGCCACAACAACAGCCCAAAAAAACGAAAAACACAGAAAAATCAGCACATTCCCATGCCATCCATGCCCTCCATGATGTTTAAATTCAAGACACCCCACAGAAAGACTAGGCCCATGCACCACTCACTACCCCTGGTGAAAAGGCCACAACAACAGCCCAAAAAAACGAAAAACACAGAAAAATCAGCACAATCCCATGCCATCCATGATGTTTAAATTCAAGACACCCCACAGAAACATTAGGCCCATGCACCACTCACTACCCCTGGTCAAAAGGCCACAACAACAGCCCAAAAATCGAAAATTCCAGAATTGTAGTTGCAGCAACTGTAATACCCCAAACAAACTTACTTGTGAAATTTCCAATCCAAAAGTGATCCAAAGAAAGTCAAAAAGGCCTCAAATCCAAATATCCAGCAGCATCCACAAAAAGTATCCTTCCAGGTCAAGAATCCGAATGAAAGTGACCAGCACATGAAGAAAGCACTGGGAGGAGCCTGCTGGACAGGAACAGGAAGTTGGAGACTGTGGGGCACTTCCTTCCTTCCACCCCCCCCCCAAAAAATGGACTCCTTGCAAAAAAAAGTGCAGGCAAATGTCAACCTGAGGAGTTATTCTGATAAAAATCATCATTTTCAGAAGGTTTATGCTGCTTGGTGGTGGATTTCTTGTGCAGAATTTCAAATTTTGTAATTTCGCGCATGCAAGATTGTTGCTGCTCGCTGCAACTACGTGTTCGCAATTGCTAACTCTCGCGATGCGTGCTGTGCAAGGTGGCAAGCCGCGATTATGTAATCGCGGTCGCCAAACTCCCGCGGGATCCCGCAGCAAGATCCAAAATGGCGCAGCACTCGCAAAATATCGAGAAAAACAACTCGGCAAACGCTGAATGACGGTAAGTGAACACCGCACGCCGCAAAATTGTATCACCAAGAAAAAAAATCTGCTGCGTGCGAATTTGCTGATTTTCGGTAAATTCGCGAGCGTTCGCGGATTGCGAATTTACCGAAAATCCGCTAAATCCGCGAGCGGAACGGATTTTCCGCCCATGCTTAATTCAGATGGAATGCAGCAAGAGGAGGTCCGTCACTGGTAGCCACAGCAAATCAATCCGAGACTCAGTATTGGGAGCTGAAAACCGGTGTGTGTACGCCCGCAGCGACAGGTGCCAGGAATGCCATGCATCACATAGGCCCACGGAGTCAGCCCAGGTCAACAGACATGCTGAGTGAGTCCGACGAGCGGGGGAGCAGCAGATCTATCCTGTTCAGTGTTCAGGATGGCATTAAAATCTCCTCCCACTAGATTGGTCCCCTGGGGAATGGCCCCCAATAAGGAGCGGAGTGCCTTGAGGGCTAACTGCAGCAGCAGTGGGGGGTGTAACACAAGATGAAGTTGTCCTGTCCAGCGGCCATACAGCACACTCAAACCCTACATACCTCCCCTGGGGATCCTCCTGGATCTTGGTTATTGTCAACTGAAGGGGTCTTATGCAATAGGAGGCCCACCCCCTGCAGCTTTTAGAAAAGCCCAAATGAGAAACCCTATAATAATCAAAGTGGCGGAGAAAGGACCAGTGGGTGCGTAACAGGTAGGTTTCCTGCAACAAGACTATATATGGCTTGTTTAGTTTGATATAGAGCAAAACAGCAGATCTCTTGATGCGGTCTAAGAGACCATTGGCATTCTAAGAGAGTATCATGATCATGTGAGTGTGTGGTGTGATGGCGATAGTACAGTTGGGGAATCTCTAAGGGCCTGAAAGGTCCCAGCCCAGGAAACCCCGAGCACAGTTAAAAATAACAACAGTATCACCTTCATGTGCACTTTGAGTGAAACCTGAAAAGTAATAACAAAGAAAAATTCCCATCAGGACCAACATAAGTCCCTCACCCCTACTCCCCTCACCCCATACTCTTCCCCATGAAGCATCTGTGGACCAAAACCGAGGCATAGCTATAACAAGGAAATCAAAGAAAACACAAGTAGAAAGCACACAGGGGACTCAGTGGAAGTGTGCACACCCATAAGAAGGATACTAACAGCGTTCTGAGAGTAATTTGGTTAGAGAGTTCCCAGCAAATAGAATGCAGTCTTAGTCATAAGGCGCAAAACACTTTCAAAAGTCTTAATGGAACACACATATCTCTTTCCCCACCCTCACACAGACAGGGTCCATTTCTCGTCTCGCACCAGCAACTCAAGGGACCTCAACTGGCCATGTGTCTTTAGGGGCATCACCATGTGTTCAGACAGTTTGTGCAAGACATGCAGATGAGGCAGAAATTTCATCCAGGGAGCAAAATAGCTACAGGGTATCCATAAGGATCTCATCCAGTACCACCGCTGCTGAATCCACCTTGATGTGCCCTTTTCTTGTCGACCTGTCCTAGGTCTCCAAGATCACAAGTGTCTCTTCTTGGACTTCTGCTACAGGAGCGGCAGTGGGGGGTCTCTGTGTCTCCATGTCCCGGCGCTCCCCCAGTTTGCCGACTCACATCGATCAGCTCTCCATGGTCAATTCCCTGGCCTATTCCTGGGAATCAAAGAAGTAGGTGGAGAACTGGAAGATGACATTGAGGCACACTGGGCACAGAAGCATGTAATGAAGGGCACAAAGCTTCTGTTTCACCTCCTCGAAGGATTGTCACCACTGTTGCACCATCCTGGTGTAATGGGCGAAAATCATTACCCTTGGATTCAGGTGTTGGAGGTACGGCTGGATCCGGTCTTCGCAAAAAATTGCATTGCAGAAGTTAAGAACTCGTAGTATCACCAGTCACTCTCTCAATTACAAACATGTTAGAGCTTTTGCCTCCTGGGACCCAGGATCAAAACCATGCTTTAGGCTAGAGTTGAATTCTCTAATGTCTCGAGAAGTCCAACAAGTGCAGATTATTACACCAAGAGTGATTTTCTGCATCTTCTGCTCTGGTGTCGAAGGTCACAACTGATGACATTAACTTGGACACTTGGTGTTTGAGTATGGTGACTTAACTTCAATCGTGGAGAGCCATGTCTCAGTTTCAGTCACTCTATGAACTACTTTGAGTAAATCCTGCTACAACAGTGAGAAGTCTATCCAAAGGCCATCAACCTTGTTCTCCACCCCCTCCCACAAATCCTGCAACACTTTAAGGATCGTGCTCAAATCTGCAGCAGACTGGGGTGCAGCCAAGGGCAGAACGACCTCTGTGCTCTCTGTTGTCCGATGGAGGAACAGTGTACTGGTCCATTTTAGTTTGTGCCGATGAGGGTCGAGGAGGCTTACCCCACCCCACCATCAATTGGTCTCAAATGAGAAGCGACAGGAGATGAGCACGCTAGGGTCAGGCCTGCTGCCATTGTGCAGCACAAGCAACCCACCCTCAGGGGGTACCGCCCAGTTCTCGAAGTAGTTCCACAACAATGGCGAGGTATAGAGATAAGAAGCAAATCGAACCCAAATGTAAGCAGAACCGGGTCAACCACACCGCTTGCCCGAAGGCAGCACGTGCAGCAAGAGACACCTGGTGCCATATCCAAAGGTGGGAGCCTCTGCAAGTCCGGGCAGTGCCTGCGCAACATACTTACAGGCAGCCCCAATGATACCAGACTCGCAGTGATGTAGGAGTCCAGCAACTGAGGCACCTCCCCAAGGAGTGGTGTGCATCTAGGTTATAGTAACATGCAGGTGTTGTCAATTAGGGTTATGCAGTGCACAATGAAGAGCAGGTGCATGGTATCCGCAGAATATGCCTCGCCGTTAATAGAGGATTGCAAAAGGGGGATTGGGGAAGGCCTCCTCCCCAAGGGCTTGGTCCCCATCAGAGCGCGATGCTCCAATGTCCCACGCAACTTACTTAGCAAGTCCCCCTGCCAGCCGGTCTCAAGAAGTACCCAGGGTATATAGTCAAAATATTGAGGGTTTTTTTTCGAATTACATTAATATCGATTCAAAAATATAGAATGGACAAAATATCGACTGGACAGAATATAGACTATAAAAATATCGACTAGAATAGCATTAATATTGATTCCAAAATATAGAATTGACAAAATATCGAATGGACAGAATATAGACAATAAAAATATCGAATTAGAGGTAAGTAAGTTAATATCAATTTTTTAAAGAGTTTTTTATGTTACTATATGTGTGAAACGTGTATATTTATTTTATAATTTATTATAAATAATTAATTTTATGGTATTTTATTTTTGCGTAATATAAATCAGTTGTGGGTTTATAGGGGAATAGGGTGGGAAGTAATTTAATTATAATTATTAAATATTTTAATTTATTTATTGGTATTTATTTTGAATTAATTGTTAATTCATTATTAATTGGTAATTAATTAAAATGTAATTGGTAATTCATTTTAATTAATTGATTAATTGATAATTATGTTAATTATATTAATTTATTTTTTGTCGTGGGTTGTGAGTTTATAGGGGAATAGGATGGGAAGTAATTTAGTTAAAATTAATTAAATATGTTAATTTATTTAGTGGTATTTATTTTGAATTCATTTTTAATTAAATATTAATTGGTAAATATTTAAAATGTAATTGGTAATTAATTTTAATTAATTGATTAATTGGTAATGAAATAACATTATATTGGTAAATCATTGTTAATTAATTATTAATTGGTAAGTACTTAAAATATATTTGGTAATTAATTTTATTTAATTGATTAAATGTTAATCATGTTAATTGTATTCATTTATTTTCAGTAGTGGGTTGTAGGTTTATAGGGGAATAGGGTGGGAAGTAATTTAATTATAATTACATTTTTTTTATTTATTTATTGGTTATTTTTGTTGAAATAATTAATTTATTATAAAAATCTAATAATTTTTTTTTAATGTAATTGGTATTAATATTTAATTAATTTTCATTCATATATGAAGTATTTACATTCCCTACTGTTGAACTCTCTGGAGTGGGAATAGTAATTTTTACCCCTACGCTATCCAACGCTTTCCCTACTGTTGCACTCATTGGAGTGGGAATAGTAATTTCTATCCCTACTCTATCCAATGCTTTCCCTACTGTTGCACTCTCTGGAGTGGGAATTGTAATTTTATCCCCTACGCTATCCAGCGCTTTCCCTACTGTTACACTCACTGGAGTGCGAATAATAATTTTAACCCCTACGCTATCCAACGCTTTCCCTACTGTTGCACTCATTGGAGTGGGAATAGTAATTTTTATCCCTACGCTATCCAATGCTTTCCCTACTGTTGCACTCTCTGGAGTGGGAATAGTAATTTTAACCCCTACGCTATCCAATGCTTTCCCTACTGTTGCACTCTCTGGAGTGGGAATAGTCATTTTTACCCCTACGCTATCCAATGCTTTCCCTATTGTTGCATTAATAGTAATTTTAACCCCCACGCTACCCAGTGCTTTCCATACTGTTGCACTCACTGGAGTGGGAATAGGAATTTTTACCCCTCGCTATCCAACGTTTTCCCTACTGTTGCACTCACTGGAGTGGGAATAGTAATGTTCACCCCTACGGTAGCCAAGGTTTTCCCTACTGTTGCACTCTCTGGAGTGGGAATAGCAATTTTTACCACTACGCTATCAACGATTTCCCTACTGTTGCACTCATTGGAATGGCAATAGTAATTTTTACTCTCCCGCTATCCATCGCTTTCCCTACTGTTGCACTCATTGGAGTGGGAATAGTAATTTTAACCTCTACGCTATCTAACGCTTCCCCTACTGTTGCACTCACTGGAGTGGGAATAGTAATTTTTACCCTCCCGCTATCCAACGCTTTCCCTACTGTTGCACTCTCTGGAGTGGGAATAGGAATTTTTACCCTCCCGCTATCCAACGTTTTCCCTACTGTTGCACTCACTGGAGTGGGAATAGTAATTATTATCCCTACGCTATCCAACCCTTTCCCTACTGTTGCACTCTCTGGAGTGGGAATAGTAACTTTTACCCCTACGCTATCCAACGCTTTCCCTACTGTTGCACTCTCTGGAGTGGGAATAGTAAATTTTACCCCTACGCTATCCAACGCTTTCCCTCCTGTTGCACTCTCTGGAGTGGGAATAGTCATTCTTACCCTCCCGCTATCCAACGCTTTCCCTACTGTTGCACTCACTGGAGTGGGAATAGTAAATTTAACCCTCTCGCTATCCTATGGTAAATATATTGTATATTTTATTATTAATACTATGTTTATATGGCAGAATACATAGGCTATTTTTTGAAACCTTTTGTGGAAAACTTGAATTCATACATTCAGGATACGAGTGATCTTTTGCGAATCCTACAAAACACACCTTGGCAAGATTCATATCATCTTATTGCAATGGATGTAATTGGTTTATATACCAATATAGACAATGAGATGGGCAAACATGCATGCAATTTCTTTTTGGAGGAGAGAAGCCTTAATTACAGCAGTCACAACTAAAAGCTGTTTGAAATGAGCTCAACCTGCCTAGAGGATAATATGTTCACATTTGGAGAAGATATTTTCAGACAACGCAGCGGAACAGCAATGGGATTTTTCTTTAGTCCCAGTTACGCGTGTTTAACAATGGGTTGGTGGGAGCAAGAAAAAGCATGGAACTCAGAAAATGAATTGGCAGTGAACAAAATCATCAGCGAGAAAAGATTCATCGATGATTTGCTGATAATCTGGGACGGCACGGAGGTTGAATTCCAGGAGTTCTTTAATATAATGAATGACAGCACCAAAAACTTAAAATTTACCTACACCATTAGTAAAGAAAAAAAGTATCTTCCTGGATACGGAAATTTACATTAAGGATCGTCAAGTCCATACTCCACTCCACAGAAAAGCGACCTCAACTAATGCCACCCTAGTAGCAACCAGCTTCCACCAAAAATCATTGCTGAACAGCATACTATATAGAGATTTTCTAAGGATCCGTCGAATATGTAGTGAACACGAACAATGGGAAAGGAACAGTGAACATACGATGGAAAGATTTGTGAGGAGAAATTACCCTCCGAAGGCAGTCAGAAGAAGCTTGGAAAGAGCTAACAAAAAGACACGTGAAGAATGTCTAAAAAGGAAAAATCAAAATGAGGAAACAGAAAAAGGAAAGATCAGAATGATTATGGATTTCTCCCAAGAAAGCACCCAAATTGGAAAGATCTTAAGAAAAAACTGGAAATTGCTACAATTAGACAACACTGTCAAAGAGATCATGGGGAACGATCCAATATTAACATACAGACGTGCAAGGAATCTAAAAGACCACATGATACGCAGTCATTTAAAAAAAAAAGAGACAGGATGACTGGTTGAAAACTAAGGGATTCGTGAAATGCCACGGATGTAAGATGTGTCAAATTGCTAAACCAATGAAAGAAATAACACTAGCAAACAAAAAGAAGTGGCAAATCAGACAATGTATCACTTGCAAAACACCATTCACAGTCTATAAAGTGGAATGCCCATGCCCATTGTTGTATGTGGGAAGTACGACAGTAGAACTAAAAAACAGAATCCTACAACACATGAGGGCAACAATACATAAAAATCAATCGAATGCTATATCCAAACATATGGAACAATACCATCAAGGAGATTGGCAAAAGATGAAATTTTATTTCAGTCAGACAATTCCAAAACGAGACCGTGGAGGCGATCGGGAGAGAAAACGGAGGCAAACGGAATCAAGATTCATACTTAACCTGAGAACGCTGCATCCTTATGGTATGAACCAGTTGGAGGAATTATATGTACATTTGTAAATAACTGTCAGAGACAATTAAGAACTGTAATGTAAACATTGAGGAACTGATGCTCAGCAAATAAAGACACAGATTTGAAAAGGAAGGAAAATATAAAATGCAAGGAGTTATATAAAAAACAAACATAAAAATAAGACTGACTAAGCCTATTGGAAGGCGGAAAAAATTCAAACACATTGCTGATTGAATCAGGAATACTAAACATAAGTAAATAATGACTAAATGCATACGAAGATACGGATAAACCTACTTTTGTCGACAGAAAAGATGGAACTACAAGGACCACAATCCCTGCAACAAGAACATGTGACAGGAAATAGTCACAAAGAAATAAAAAAACATTCAAAAGTAACATGGGTGGTACAACCTGTTGATCGTGAGCAAGGTGGAGAGACACCGAAACGCGTAGATCAGACGAGTTGTCAGCCCCTGTAATTAAAAAATGAAGTGGATTTGTAACTGTAATTGGGTGTGCGACCTGTTTTTCCCCTTGCTGGGCGAACGCTGGTGAATGTGAAGTGGCATGGGTTCTGCCGCAGGAATATATATATATATATATATATATATATATTTCATTTATTGGTCAAAACGCATCCCCAGACAGAACGCCAACACAGTTCAGTGCCAGTTAGAACAGCCGACGCGTTTCGAAGTCTGTTTGCTTCTTCTTCAAAGGCTTAACTGCTACATTTGACACACCCTCTTTTTAATTACCACGCCCTTCCTGTGGGCTATGAATTATGGTTCTTGTGGTTTGTCAAGTCTTAAAGACCCTGGATGGGTGCACTCTTCTTAGTTCCGTGCGGCAAAAATTTCAGCCCTCTGATGGGCCTCCATCTCAGGTGTGCATTTAACATCCAGTGCCACTCATCCCACGAACAGGCAGGGTAGGATCCTGAGCCTTATGGCACCCAGTGGTTGCGGGTTGGTGCAAGTCCTCGCGGCAAGGGCGGCCGCATTTATGTATCATGCTCCAAGGACCCCTCGGTCAGGACAGCACACAGACGAGCGGTATGCAAAGCATTTATTGGTCAAAATGCATCCCCAGACAGAACGCCAACACAGTTCAGTGCCAGTTAGAACAGCCTACGCGTTTCGAAGTCTGTTTGCTTCTTCTTCAAAGGCTTAACTGCTACATTTGACACACCCTCTTTTTAATTACCACGCCCTTCCTGTGGGCTATGAATTATGGTTCTTGTGGTTTGTCAAGTCTTAAAGGCCCTGGATGGGTGCACTCTTCTTAGTTCCGTGCGGCAAAAATGTCAGCCCTCTGATGGGCCTCCATCTCAGGTGTGCATTTAAGATTCAGTGCCACTCGTCCCACGAACAGGCAGGGTAGGATACTGAGCCTTATGGCACCCAGTGGTTGCGGGTTGGTGCACGTCCTCGCGGCAAGGGCGGCCGCGTTTATGTATCATGCTCCAAGGACCCCTCGGTCAGGACAGGACACAGACGAGCGGTATGCAAAGCATTTATTGGTCAAAATGCATCCCCAGACAGAACGCCAACACAGTTCAGTGCCAGTTAGAACAGCCGACGCGTTTCGAAGTCTGTTTGCTTCTTCTTCAAAGGCTTAACTGCTACATTTGACACACCCTCTTTTTAATTACCACGCCCTACCTGTGGGCTATGAATTATGGTTCTTGTGGTTTGTCAAGTCTTAAAGACCCTGGATGGGTGCACTCTTCTTAGTTCCGTGCGGCAAAAATTTCAGCCCTCTAATGGGCCTCCATCTCAGGTGTGCATTTAACATCCAGTGCCACTCGTCCCACGAACAGGCAGGGTAGGATCCTGAGCCTTATGGCACCCAGTGGTTGCGGGTTGGTGCACGTCCTCGCGGCAAGGGCGGCCGTGTTTATGTATCATGCTCCAAGGACCCCTCGGTCAGGACAGCACACAGACGAGCGGTATGCAAAGCATTTATTGGTCAAAATGCATCCCCAGACAGAACGCCAACACAGTTCAGTGCCAGTTAGAACAGCCAACGCGTTTCGAAGTCTGTTTGCTTCTTCTTCAAAGACTTAACTGCTACATTTGACAAACCCTCTTTTTAATTACCACGCCCTTCCTGTGGGCTATGAATTATGGTTCTTGTGGTTTGTCAAGTCTTAAAGACCCTGGATGGGTGCACTCTTCTTAGTTCCGTGCGGCAAAAATTTCAGCCCTCTGATGGGCCTCCATCTCAGGTGTGCATTTAACATCCAGTGCCACTCTTCCCACGAACAGGCAGGGTAGGATCCTGAGCCTTATGGCACCCAGTGGTTGCGGGTTGGTGCACGTACTCGCAGCAAGGGCGGCCGCGTTTATGTATCATGCTCCAAGGACCCCTCGGTCAGGACAGCACACAGACGAGCGGTATGCAAAGCATTTATTGGTCAAAATGCATCCCCAGACAGAACGCCAACACAGTTCAGTGCCAGTTAGAACAGCCGACGCGTTTCAAAGTCTGTTTGCTTCTTCTTCAAAGGCTTAACTGCTACATTTGACACACCCTCTTTTTAATTACCACGCCCTTCCTGTGGGCTATGAATTATGGTTCTTGTGGTTTGTCAAGTCTTAAAGACCCTGGATGGGTGCACTCTTCTTAGTTCCGTGCGGCAAAAATTTCAGCCCTTTGATGGGCCTCCATCTCAGGTGTGCATTTAACATCCAGTGCCACTCGTCCCACGAACAGGCAGGGTAGGATCCTGAGCCTTATGGCACCCAGTGGTTGCGGGTTGGTGCAGGTCCTCGCGGCAAGGGCGGCCGCGTTTATGTATCATGCTCCAAGGACCCCTCGGTCAGGACAGCAGACAGACGAGCGGTATGCAAAGCATTTATTGGTCAAAATGCATCCCCAGACAGAACGCCAACACAGTTCAGTGCCAGTTAGAACAGCCGACGCGTTTCGAAGTCTGTTTGCTTGTTCTTCAAAGGCTTAACTGCTACATTTGACACACCCTCTTTTTAATTACCACGCCCTTCCTGTGGGCTATAAATTATGGTTCTTGTGGTTTGTCAAGTCTTAAAGACCCTGGATGGGTGCACTCTTCTTAGTCCCGTGCAGCAAAAATTTCAGCCCTCTGATGGGCCTCCATCTCAGGTGTGCATTTAACATCCAGTGCCACTCGTCCCACGAACACGCAGGGTAGTATCCTGAGCCTTATGGCACCCAGTGGTTGCGGGTTGGTGCACGTCCTCGCGGCAAGGGCGGCCGCGTTTATGTATCATGCTCCAAGGACCCCTCGGTCAGGACAGCACACAGACGAGCGGTATGCAAAGCATTTATTGGTCAAAATGCATCCCCAGACAGAACGCCAACACAGTTCAGTGGCAGTTAGAACAGCTGACGCGTTTCGAAGTCTGTTTGCTTCTTCTTCAAAGGCTTAACTGCTACGTTTGACACACCCTCTTTTTAATTACCACGCCCTTCCTGTGGGCTATGAATTATGGTTCTTGTGGTTTGTCAATTTTTAAAGACCCTGGATGGGTGCACTCTTCTTAGTTCTGGGCGGCAAAAATTTCAGCCCTCTGATGGGCCTCCATCTCAGGTGTGCATTTAACATCCAGTGCCATTCATCCCACGAACAGGCGGGGTAGGATCCAGAGCCTTATGGCACCCAGTGGTTGCGGGTTGGTGCACGTCCTCGCGGCAAGGGCGGCCGCTTTTATGTATCATGCTCCAAGGACCCCTCGGTCAGGACAGCATACAGACGAGCGGTATGAAAAGCATTTATTGGTCAAAATGCATCCCCAGACAGAACGCCAACACAGTTCAGTGCCAGTTAGAACAGCCGACGCGTTTCGAAGTCTGTTTGCTTCTTCTTCAAAGGCTTAACTGCTACATTTGACACACCCTCTTTTTAATTACCACGCCCTTCCTGTGGGCTATGAATTATGGTTCTTGTGGTTTGTCAAGTCTTAAAGACCCTGGACGGGTGCACACTTCTTAGTTCCGTGCGGCAAAAATTTCAGCCCTCTGATGGGCCTCCATCTCAGGTGTGCATTTAACATCCAGTGCCACTCGTCCCACGAACAGGCAGGGTAGGATCCTGAGCCTTATGGCACCCAGTGGTTGCGGGTTGGTGCACGTCCTCGCGGCAAGGACGGCCGCGTTTATGTATCATGCTCCAAGGACCCCTCGGTCAGGACAGCACACAGACGAGCGGTATGCAAAGCATTTATTGTTCAAAATGCATCCCCAGACAGAACGCCAACACAGTTCAGTGCCAGTTAGAACAGCCGACGCGTTTCGAAGTCTGTTTGCTTCTTCTTCAAAGGCTTAACTGCTACATTTGACACACCCTCTTTTTATTTACCACGCCCTTCCTGTGGGCTATGAATTATGGTTCTTGTGGTTTGTCAAGTCTTAAAGACCCTGGATGGGTGCACTCTGCTTAGTTCCGTGCGGCAAAAATTTCAGCCCTCTGATGGGCCTCCATCTCAGGTGTGCATTTAGCATCCAGTGCCACTCGTCCCACGAACAGGCAGGGTAGGATCCTGAGCCTTATGGCACCCAGTGGCTGCGGGTTGGTGCACGTCCTCGCGGCAAGGGCGGCTGCGTTTATGTATCATGCTCCAAGGACCCCTCGGTCAGGACAGCACACAGACGAGCGGTATGCAAAGCATTTATTGGTCAAAATGCATCCCCAGACAGAACGCCAACACAGTTCAGTGCCAGTTAGAACAGCCGACGCGTTTTGAAGTCTGTTTGCTTCTTCTTCAAAGGCTTAACTGCTACATTTGACACACCCTCTTTTTAATTACCACGCCCTTCCTGTGGGCTATGAATTATGGTTCTTGTGGTTTGTCAAGTCTTAAAGACCCTGGATGGGTGCACTCTTCTTAGTTCCGTGCGACAAAAATTTCAGCCCTCTGATGGGCCTGCATCTCAAGTGTGCATTTAACATCCAGTGCCACTCGTCCCACGAACAGGCAGGGTAGGATCCTGAGCCTTATGGCATCCAGTGGTTGCGGGTTGGTGCACGTCCTCGCGGCAAGGGCGGCCGCGTTTATGTATCATGCTCCAAGGACCCCTCGGTCAGGACAGCACACAGACGAGCGGTATGCAAAGCATTTATTGGTCAAAATGCATCCCCAGACAGAACGCCAACACAGTTCAGTGCCAGTTAGAACAGCCGACGCGTTTCGAAGTCTGTTTGCTTCTTCTTCAAAGGCTTAACTGCTACATTTGACACACCCTCTTTTTAATTACCACGCCCTTCCTGTGGGCTATGAATTATGGTTCTTGTGGTTTGTCAAGTCTTAAAGACCCTGGATGGGTGCACTCTTCTTAGTTCCGTGCTGCAAAAATTTCAGCCCTCTGATGGGCCTCCATCTCAGGTGTGCATTTAACATCCAGTGCCACTCGTCCCACGAACAGGCAGGGTAGGATCCTGAGCCTTATGGCACCCAGTGGTTGCGGGTTGGTGCACGTCCTTGCGTCAAGGGCGGCCGCGTTTATGTATCATGCTCCAAGGACCCCTCGGTCAGGACAGCACACAGACGAGCGGTATGCAAAGCATTTATTGGTCAAAATGCATCCCCAGACAGAACGCCAACACAGTTCAGTGCCAGTTAGAACAGCCGACGCGTTTCGAAGTCTGTTTGCTTCTTCTTCAAAGGCTTAACTGCTATATTTGACACACCCTCTTTTTAATTACCACGCCCTTCCTGTGGGCTATGAATTATGGTTTTTGTGGTTTGTCAAGTCTTAAAGACCCTGGATGGGTGCACTCTTCTTAGTTCCGTGCGGCAAAAATTTCAGCCCTCTGATGGGCCTCCATCTCAGGTGTGCATTTAACATCCAGTGCCACTCGTCCCACGAACAGGCAGGGTAGGATCCTGAGCCTTATGGCACCCAGTGGTTGCGGGTTGGTGCACGTCCACGCGGCAAGGGCAGCAGCATTTATGTATCATGCTCCAAGGACCCCTCGGTCAGGACAGCACACAAACGAGCGGTATGCAAAGCATTTATTGGTCAAAATGCATCCCCAGACAGAACGCCAACACAGTTCAGTGCCAGTTAGAACAGCCGACGCGTTTCGAAGTCTGTTTGCTTCTTCTTCAAAGGCTTAACTGCTACATTTGACACACCCTCTTTTTAATTACCACGCCCTTCCTGTGGGCTATGAATTATGGTTCTTGGTGTTTGTCAAGTCTTAAAGATCCTGGATGGGTGCACCCTTCTTAGTTCCGTGCGGCAAAAATTTCAGCCCTCTGATGGGCCTCCATCTCAGGTGTGCATTTAACATCCAGTGCCACTCGTCCCACGAACAGGCAGGGTAGGATCCTGAGCCTTATGGCACCCAGTGGTTGTGGGTTGGTGCACGTCCTCACGGCAAGGGCGGCCGCGTTTATGTATCATGCTCCAAGGACCTCTCGGTCAGGACAGCACACAGACGAGCGGTATGCAAAGCAATTATTGGTCAAAATGCATCCCCAGACAGAACGCCAACACAGTTCCGTGCCAGTTAGAACAGCCGACGCGTTTCGAAGTCTGTTTGCTTCTTCTTCAAAGGCTTAACTGCTACTTTTGACACACCCTCTTTTTAATTACCACGCCCTTCCTGTGGGCTATGAATTATGGTTCTTGTGGTTTGTCAAATCTTAAAGACTCTGGATGGGTGCACTCTTCTTAGTTCCGTGCGGCAAAAATTTCAGCCCTCTGATGGGCCTCCATCTCAGGTGTGCATTTAACATCCAGTGCCACTCGTCCCACGAACAGGCAGGGTAGGATCCCGAGCCTTATGGCACCCAGTGGTTGCGGGTTGGTGCACGTCCTCGCGGCAAGGGCGGCCGCGTTTATGTATCATGCTCCAAGGACCCCTCGGTCAGGACAGCACACAGACGAGCGGTATGCAAAGCATTTATTGGTCAAAATGCATCCCCAGACAGAACGCCAACACAGTTCAGTGCCAGTTAGAACAGCCGTTGCGTTTCGAAGTCTGTTTGCTTCTTCTTCAAAGGCTTAACTGCTACATTTGACACACCCTCTTTTTAATTACCACGCCCTTCCTGTGGGCTATGAATTATGGTTCTTGTGGTTTGTCAAGTCTTAAATACCCTGGATGGGTGCACTCTTCTTAGTTCCGTGCGGCAAAAATTTCAGCCCTCTGATGGGCCTCCATCTCAGGTGTGCATTTAACATCCAGTGCCACTCGTCCCACGAACAGGCAGGGTAGGATCCTGAGCCTTATGGCACCCAGTGGTTGCGGGTTGGTGCACGTCCTCGTGGCAAGGGCGGCCGCGTTTATGTATCATGCTCCTAGGACCCCTCGGTCAGGACAGCACACAGACGAGCGGTATGCAAAGCATTTATTGGTCAAAATGCATCCCCAGACAGAACGTCAACACAGTTCAGTGCCAGTTAGAACAGCCGACGCGTTTCGAAGTCTGTTTGCTTCTTCTTCAAAGGCTTAACTGCTACATTTGACACACCCTCTTTTTAATTACCACGCCCTTCCTGTGGGCTATGAATTATGGTTCTTGTGGTTTGTCAAGTCTTAAAGACCCTGGATGGGTGCACTCTTCTTAGTTCCGTGCGGCAAAAATTTCAGCCCTCTGATGGGCCTCCATCTCAGGTGTGCATTTAACATCCAGTGCCACTCGTCCCACAAACAGGCAGGGTAGGATCCTGAGCCTTATGGCACCCAGTGGTTGCGGTTTGGTGCACGTCCTCGCGGCAAGGGCGGCCGCGTTTATGTATCATGCTCCTAGGACCCCTCGGTCAGGACAGCACACAGACGAGCGGTATGCAAAGCATTTATTGGTCAAAATGCATCCCCAGACAGAACGTCAACACAGTTCAGTGCCAGTTAGAACAGCTGACGCGTTTCGAAGTCTGTTTGCTTGTTCTTCAAAAGCTTAACTGCTACATTTGACACACCCTCTTTTTAATTACCACGCCCTTCCTGTGGGCTATGAATTATGGTTTTTGTGGTTTGTCAAGTCTTAAAGACCCTGGATGGGTGCACTCTTCTTAGTTCCGTGCGGCAAAAATTTCAGCCCTCTGATGGGCCTCCATCTCAGGTGTGCATTTAACATCCAGTGCCACTCGTCCCACGAACAGGCAGGGTAGGATCCCGAGCCTTATGGCACCCAGTGGTTGCGGGTTGGTGCACGTCCTCGCGGCAAGGGCGGCCGCGTTTATGTATCATGCTCCAAGGACCCCTCGGTCAGGACAGCACACAGACGAGCGGTATGCAAAGCATTTATTGGTCAAAATGCATCCCCAGACAGAACGCCAACACAGTTCAGTGCCAGTTAGAACAGCCGATGCGTTTCGAAGTCTGTTTGCTTCTTCTTCAAAGGCTTAACTGCTACATTTGACACACCCTCTTTTTAATTACCACGCCCTTCCTGTGGGCTATGAATTATGGTTCTTGTGGTTTGTCAGGTCTTAAATACCCTGGATGGGTGCACTCTTCTTAGTTCCGTGCGGCAAAAATTTCAGCCCTCTGATGGGCCTCCATCTCAGGTGTGCATTTAACATCCAGTGCCACTCGTCCCACGAACAGGCAGGGTAGGATCCTGAGCCTTATGGCACCCAGTGGTTGCGGGTTGGTGCACCTCCTCGCGGCAAGGGCGGCCGCGTTTATGTATCATGCTCCAAGGACCCCCCGGTCAGGACAGCACACAGACGAGCGGTATGCAAAGCATTTATTGGTCAAAATGCATCCCCAGACAGAACGCCAACACAGTTCAGTGCCAGTTAGAACAGCCGACGCGTTTCGAAGTCTGTTTGCTTCTTCTTCAAAGGCTTAACTGCTACATTTGACACACCCTCTTTTTAATTACCACGCCCTTCCTGTGGGCTATGAATTATGGTTCTTGTGGTTTGTCAAGTCTTAAAGACCCTGGATGGGTGCACTCTTCTTAGTTCCGTGCGGCAAAAATTTCAGCCCTCTGATGGGCCTCCATCTCAGGTGTGCATTTAACATCCAGTGCCACTCGTCCCACGAACAGGCAGGGTCCACCTGGAGAACAACAATGACCGCAACACCACCACCCAGCTGGACAATCTCGCCAACCTCGGACTCAAGCAGCTGGTCACCACCCCCACCCACTACGCCGGACACACACTCGACCCCGTCTTCTCATCCAGCAAGGACATCGCCTTCAGCCATGCCACCGGACTCCACTGGACGGACCACAGCTGCGTCCACTTTAGCTTCAGAAGGACCACGATCCACCACCACCAGCAACAAGTTGCACGCAGAAGCTGGAACAAGATCACAGCCGACCAGCTCGCGACCGCCCTGAGCAAGAACCCACCCACCAGCGCAACGAACCCTAGCCAAGCGGCCACCAACCTCACGAAGTGGATCAGCGACTGCACAGACGACCTCGCCCCTCTGAAGACCCCGCCTAGCAGACCCGGTAGCAAGAAAGCCCCATGGTTCACCGACGAACTCAAGAGCTCCAAGAAGAACTGCCGAGCCCTCGAGAGAACCTGGCGCAGAGACCCAACACCGGACAACATGACTGCCCTCAAGCTCGCCACCCGAAAACACCACCAACTCATCCACGCCACCAAGAAAACCGCATTCAAGGAACGACTGGACAACAACGCACACAACAGCAAGGAACTCTTCAACATCGTCAAAGAGCTCTCCAACCCCAACGCCGGAAACAACAACATCACCCCTTTGCAAGACCTCTGCAACTCCCTCGCCTCCTACTTCCACAACAAGATCGCGGACATACACAACAGCTTCAGCACTCAACCGACGCACGCCACCACCGAACCACCGACCCCACCACCACCCTCCGCGCCTGGACCCCGATCAGCACCGAAGACACCGTCCGCACAATGAACTCCATCCACTCCGGATCTCCTACCGACCCCTGCCCTCACCACGTCTTCAACAAGGCCGACGCTGTCATCGCACCCCACCTGCGGGACATCATCAACACCTCCTTCGACACCGCTACCTTCCCGGAGAGCTGGAAGCACGCCGAACTCAGCGCTCTACTAAAGAAGCCTTCAGCTGACCCCACCGACCTCAAGAACTACCGCCCCATCCCGCTGCTCCCGTTTCCTGCAAAAGTCATCGAGAAGACCGTCAACAAGCAGCTGGCCGCCTTCCTCGAAACGAACGGATCCCTCAACCTCTCGCAGTCTGGCTTCCGGGCCAACCACAGCACCGAGACCGCCCTGATCGCAGCCACCGATGACATCCGAGCTCTGCTTGACAATGGAGAAACAGCGGCCCTCATCCTCCTAGACCTCTCCGCGGCCTTCGACACTGTCTGCCACCATACACTAGTGCAGCGATTCAGCAACGTCGGAATCCAGGAGAAGGCACTGGAGTGGATCATCTCCTTCCTCGCCGGTAGGACACAGAGAGTCCGCCTCCCCCCGTTCAGATCTGAAGCCACCGAAGTCATCTGCGGCGTTCCTCAATGCTCCTCGCTCAGCCCAACCCTCTTCAACGTGTACATGAGCCCCCTCGCAGACATCGCACGCCAGCTCAACCTCAACATCATCTCCTACGCCGACGACACCCAGCTGATTCTCTCCCTCACCAACGACCCCGCCACCGCCAGAGCCAACCTCCACGAAGGGATGAAAGAGGTAGCCGAATGGATGAAGAACAGCCGCCTGAAACTGAACTCGGACAAGACGGAAGTCCTCATCCTGGGATCCTCACCCTCCGCCTGGGACGACTCCTGTTGGCCCCCCGCCCTAGGCAGCGCACCCAAACCAACAGACCACGCGCGCAACCTGGGCTTCATCCTGGACTCCACCCTCTCCAGGACCAGACAAGTCAACGCCGTCTCCTCGTCGTGCTTCAACATCCTGCACATGCTACGAAAGATCTTCTGGTGGATCCCCACCGAGACCAGGAAGACGGTCACCCAGGCCCTCGTCACCAGCCGTCTGGACTACGGCAACTCCCTCTACGCCGGAACCACCGCCAAACTCCAGAAGAGACACCAGCGGATCCAGAACGCCTCAGCATGACTCATCCTGGACATCCCCCGTCGCTGCCACATCTCCGGACACCTGAGAGACTTGCACTGGCTCCCGGTCAACAAGACAATCACCTTCCGACTCCTCACCCATGCACACAAAGCCCTACACAACCAAGGACCAGGATACCTCAACAGCTGCCTCAACTTCTACGCTCCCAAACGCCAGCTTCGATCGACCAGCCATGCCCTCGCCACCGTCCCCCGCATCCGAAGAGCCACCACAGGGGGACGGTCCTTCTCCTACCTCGCCGCCAAGACATGGAACTCCCTCCCGAGCCACCTCCGCCTGACCCAGGACCACCTCGCCTTCAGGAAGCAACTCAAGACCTGGCTGTTCGAGCAGTAGCGGACCCCCTCCCCTAGTGCCTTGAGACCCTCTGGGTGAGTAGTGCGCTATATAAATGCCTGATTGATTGATTGATTGATTGATAGGATCCTGAGCCTTATGGCACCCAGTGGTTGCGGGTTGGTGCACGTCCTCGCGGCAAGGGCGGCCGCGTTTATGTATCATGCTCCAAGGACCCCTCGGTCAGGACAGCACACAGACGCGCGGTATGCAAAGCATTTATTGGTCAAAATGCATCCCCAGACAGAACGCCAACACAGTTCAGTGCCAGTTGGAACAGCCGACGCGTTTCAAAGTCTGTTTGCTTCTTCTTCAAAGGCTTAACTGCTACATTTGACACACCCTCTTTTTAATTACCACGCCCTTCCCGTGGGATATGAATTATGGTTCTTGTGGTTTGTCAAGTCTTAAAGACCCTGGATGGGTGCACTCTTCTTAGTTCCGTGCGGCAAAAATTTCAGCCCTCTGATGGGCCTCCATCTCAGGTGTGCATTTAACATCCAGTGCCACTCGTCCCACGAACAGGCAGGGTAGGATCCTGAGCCTTATGGCACCCAGTGGTTGCGGGTTGGTGCACGCCCTCGCGGCAAGGGCGGCCGCGTTTATGTATCATGCTCCAAGGACCCCTCGGTCAGGACAGCACACAGATGAGCGCTATGCAAAGCATTTATTGGTCAAAATGCATCCCCAGACAGAACGCCAACACAGTTCAGTGCCAGTTAGAACAGCCGACGCGTTTCGAAGTCTGTTTGCTTCTTCTTCAAAGCCATAATTCTTAGCCCACAGGAAGGGCTTGGTAATTAAAAAGAGGGCGTGTCAAATGTAGCAGTTAAGCCTTTGAAGAAGAAGCAAACAGACTTCGAAACGCGTCGGCTGTTCTAACTGGCACTGAACTGTGTTGGCGTTGTGTCTGGGGATGCATTTTGACCAATAAATGCTTTGCATACCGCTCGTCTGTGTGCTGTCCTGACCGAGGGGTTCTTGGAGCATGATACATAAACGCGGCCGCCCTTGCCGCGAGGACGTGCACCAACCCGCAACCACTGGGTGCCATAAGGCTCAGGATCCTACCCTGCCTGTTCGTGGGATGAGTGGCACTGGATGTTAAATGCACACCTGAGATGGAGGCCCATCAGAGGGCTGAAATTTTTGCCGCACGGAACTAAGAAGAGTGCACCCATCCAGGGTCTTTAAGACTTGACAAACCACAAGAACCATAATTCATAGCCCACAGGAAGGGCGTGGTAATTAAAAAGAGGGTGTGTCAAATGTAGCAGTTAAGCCTTTGGAGAAGAAGCAAACAGACTTTGAAACGCGTCGGCTGTTCTAACTGGCACTGAACTGTGTTGGCTTTCTGTCTGGGGATGCACTTTGACCAATAAATGCTTTGCATACCGCTCGTCTGTGTGCTGTCCTGACCGAGGGGTCATTGGAGCATGATACATAAACGCGGCCGCCCTTGCCGCGAGGACGTGCACCAACCCGCAACCACTTGGTGCCATAAGGCTCAGGATCCTACCCTGCCTGTTCGTGGGACGAGTGGCACTGGATGTTAAATGCACACCTGAGATGGAGGCCCATCAGAGGGCTGAAATTTTTGCCGCACGGAACTAAGAAGAGTGCACCCATCCAGGGTCTTTAAGACTTGACAAACCACAAGAACCATAATTCATAGCCCAAAGGAAGGGCGTGGTAATTAAAAAGAGGGTGTGTCAAATGTAGCAGTTAAGCCTTTGAAGAAGAAGCAAACAGACTTCGAAACGCGTCGGCTGTTCTAACTGGCACTGAACTGTGTTGGCGTTCTGTCTGGGGATGCATTTTGACCAATAAATGCTTTGCATACCGCTCGTCTGTGTGCTGTCCTGACGGAGGGTTCCTTGGAGCATGATACATAAACGCGGCCGCCCTTGCCGCGAGGACGTGCACCAACCCGCAACCACTGGGTGCCATAAGGCTCAGGATACTACCCTGCCTGTTCGTGGGACGAGTGGCACTGGATGTTCAATGCACACCTGAGATGGAGGCCCATCAGAGGGCTGAAATTTTTGCCGAACGGAACTAAGAAGAGTGCACCCATCCAGGGTCTTTAAGACTTGACAAACCACAAGAACCATAATTCATAGCCCACAGGAAGGGCGTGGTAATTAAAAAGAGGGTGTGTCAAATGTAGCAGTTAAGCCTTTGAAGAAGAAGCAAACAGACTTCGAAACGCGTCGGCTGTTCTAACTGGCACTGAACTGTGTTGGCGTTCTGTCTGGGGATGCATTTTGACCAATAAATGCTTTGCATACCGCTCGTCTGTGTGCTGTCCTGACCGAGGGGTCCTTGGAGCATGATACATAAACGTGGCCGCCCTTGCCGCAAGGACATGCACCAACCCGCAACCACTGGGTGCCATAAGGCTCAGGATCCTACCCTGCCTGTTCGTGGGACGAGTGGCACTGGATGTTAAATGCACACCTGAGATGGAGGCCCATTAGAGGGCTGAAATTTTTGCCGCACGGAACTAAGAAGAGTGCACCCATCCAGGGTCTTTAAGACTTGACAAACCACAAGAACCATAATTCATAGCCCACAGGAAGGGCGTGGTAATTAAAAAGAGGGTGTGTCAAATGTAGCAGTTAAGCCTTTGAAGAAGAAGCAAACAGACTTCGAAACGCGTCGGCTGTTCTAACTGGCACTGAACTGTGTTGGCGTTCTGTCTGGGGATGCATTTTGACCAATAAATGCTTTGCATACCGCTCGTCTGTGTGCTGTCCTGACCGAGGGGTCCTTGGAGCATGATACATAAACGCGGCCGCCCTTGCCGCGAGGACGTGCACCAACCCGCAACCACTGGGTGCCATAAGGCTCAGCATCCTACCCTGCCTGTTCGTGGGACGAGTGGCACTGGATGTTAAATGCACACCTGAGATGGAGGCCCATCAGAGGGCTGAAATTTTTGCCGCACGGAACTAAGAAGAGTGCACCCATCCAGGGTCTTTAAGACTTGACAAACCACAAGAACCATAATTCATAGCCCACAGGAAGGGCGTGGTAATTAAAAAGAGGGTGTGTCAAATGTAGCAGTTAAGCCTTTGAAGAAGAAGCAAACAGACTTCGAAACGCGTTGGCTGTTCTAACTGGCACTGAACTGTGTTGGCGTTCTGTCTGGGGATGCATTTTGACCAATAAATGCTTTGCATACCGCTCGTCTGTGTGCTGTCCTGACCGAGGGGTCCTTGGAGCATGATACATAAACGCGGACGCCCTTGCCGCGAGGACGTGCACCAACCCGCAACCACTGGGTGCCATAAGGCTCAGGATCCTACCCTGCCTGTTCGTGGGACGAGTGGCACTGGATGTTAAATGCACACCTGAGATGGAGACCCATCAGAGGGCTGAAATTTTTGCCGCACGGAACTAAGAAGAGTGCACCCATCCAGGGTCTTTAAGACTTGACAAACCACAAGAACCATAATTCATAGCCCACAGGAAGGGCGTGGTAATTAAAAAGAGGGTGTGTCAAATGTAGCAGTTAAGCCTTTGAAGAAGAAGCAAACAGACTTTGAAACGCGTCGGCTGTTCTAACTGGCACTGAACTGTGTTGGCGTTCTGTCTGGGGATGCATTTTGACCAATAAATGCTTTGCATACCGCTCGTCTGTGTGCTGTCCTGACCGAGGGGTCCTTGGAGCATGATACATAAATGCGGCCGCCCTTGCCGCGAGGACGTGCACCAACCCGCAACCACTGAGTGCCATAAGGCTCAGGATCCTACCCTGCCTGTTCGTGGGACGAGTGGCACTGGATGTTAAATGCACACCTGAGATGGAGGCCCATCAGAGGGCTGAAATTTTTGCCGCACGGAACTAAAAAGAGTGCACTCATCCAGGGTCTTTAAGACTTGACAAACCACAAGAACCATAATTCATAGCCCACAGGAAGGGCGTGGTAATTAAAAAGAGGGTGTGTCAAATGTAGCAGTTAAGCCTTTGAAGAAGAAGCAAACAGACTTCGAAACGCGTCGGCTGTTCTAACTGGCACTGAACTGTGTTGGCGTTCTGTCTGGGGATGCATTTTGACCAATAAATGCTTTGCATACCGCTCGTCTGTGTGCTGTCCTGACCGAGGGGTCCTTGGAGCATGATACATAAACGCGGCCGCCCTTGCCGCGAGGACGTGCACCAACCCGCAACCACTGGGTGCCATAAGGCTCAGGATCCTACCCTGCCTGTTCGTGGGACGAGTGGCACTGGATGTTAAATGCACACCTGAGATGGAGGCCCATCAGAGGGCTGAAATTTTTGCCGCACGGAACTAAGAAGAGTGCACCCATCCAGGGTCTTTAAGACTTGACAAACCACAAGAACCATAATTCATAGCCCACAGGAAGGGCGTGGTAATTAAAAAGAGGGTGTGTCAAATGTAGCAGTTAAGCCTTTGAAGTAGAAGCAAACAGACTTCGAAACGCGTCGGCTGTTCTAACTGGCACTGAACTGTGTTGGCGTTCTGTCTGGGGATGCATTTTGACCAATAAATGCTTTGCATACCGGTTGTCTGTGTGCTGTCCTGACCGAGGAGTCCTTGGAGCATGATACATAAACGCGGCCGCCCTTGCCGCGAGGACGTGCACCAACCCGCAACCACTGGGTGCCATAAGTCTCAGGATCCTACCCTGCCTGTTCGTGGGACGAGTGGCACTGGATGTTAAATGCACACCTGAGATGGAGGCCCATCAGAGGGCTGAAATTTTTGCCGCACGGAACTATGAAGAGTGCACCCATCCAGGTCTTTAAGACTTGACAAACCACAAGAACCATAATTCATAGCCCACAGGAAGGGCGTGGTAATTAAAAAGAGGGTGTGTCAAATGTAGCAGTTAAGCCTTTGAAGAAGAAGCAAACAGACTTCGAAACGCGTCAGCTGTTCTAACTGGCACTGAACTGTGTTGGCGTTCTGTCTGGGGATGCATTTTGACCAATAAATGCTTTGCATACCGCTCGTCTGTGTGCTGTCCTGACCGAGGGGTCCTTGGAGCATGATACATAAACGTGGCCGCCCTTGCCGCGAGGACGTGCACCAACCCGCAACCACTGGGTGCCATAAGGCTCAGGATCCTACCCTGCCTGTTCGTGGGACGAGTGGCACTGGATGTTAAATGCACACCTGAGATGGAGGCCCATCAGAGGGCTGAAATTTTTGCCGCACGGAACTAAGAAGAGTGCACCCATCCAGGGTCTTTAAGACTTGACAAACCACAAGAACCATAATTCATAGCCCACAGGAAGGGCGTGGTAATTAAAAAGAGGGTGTGTCAAATGTAGCAGTTAAGCCTTTGAAGAAGAAGCAAACAGACTTCGAAACGCGTCGGCTGTTCTAACTGGCACTGAACTGTGTTGGCGTTCTGTCTGGGGATGCATTTTGACCAATAAATGCTTTGCATACCGCTCGTCTGTGTGCTGTCCTGACCGAGGGGTCCTTGGAGCATGATACATAAACGCGGCCGCCCTTGCCGCGAGGACGTGCACCAACCCGCAACCACTGGGTGCCATAAGGCTCAAGATCCTACCCTGCCTGTTCGTGGGACGAGTGGCACTGGATGTTAAATGCACACCTGAGATGGAGGCCCATCAGAGGGCTGAAATTTTTGCCGCACGGAACTAAGAAGAGTGCATCCATCCAGGGTCTTTAAGACTTGACAAACCACAAGAACCATAATTCATAGCCCACAGGAAGGGCGTGGTAATTAAAAAGAGGGTGTGTCAAATGTAGCAGTTAAGCCTTTGAAGAAGAAGCAAACAGACTTCGAAACGCGTCGGCTGTTCTAACTGGAACTGAACTGTGTTGGCGTTCTGTCTGGGGATGCATTTTGACCAATAAATGCTTTGCATACCGCTCGTCTGTGTGCTGTCCTGACCGAGGGGTCCTTGGAGCATGATACATAAACGCGGCCGCCCTTGCCGCGAGGACGTGCACCAACCCGCAACCACTGGGTGCCATAATTCTCAGGATCCTACCCTGCCTGTTCGTGGGACGAGTGGCACTGGATGTTAAATGCACACCTGAGATGGAGGCCCATCAGAGGGCTGAAATTTTTGCCGCATGGAACTAAGAAGAGTGCACCCATCCAGGGTCTTTAAGACTTGACAAACCACAAGAACCATAATTCATAGCCCACAGGAAGGGCGTGGTAATTAAAAAGAGGGTGTGTCAAATGTAGCAGTTAAGCCTTTGAAGAAGAAGCAAACAGACTTCGAAACGCGTCGGCTGTTCTAACTGGCACTGAACTGTGTTGGCGTTCTGTCTGGGGATGCATTTTGACCAATAAATGCTTTGCATACCGCTCGTCTGTGTGCTGTCCTGACCGAGGGGTCCTTGGAGCATGATACATAAACGCGGCCGCCCTTGCCGCGAGGACGTGCACCAACCCGCAACCATTGGGTGCCATAAGGCTCAGGATCCTACCCTGCCTGTTCGTGGGACGAGTGGCACTGGATGTTAAATGCACACCTGAGATGGAGGCCCATCAGAGGGCTGAAATTTTTGCCGCACGGAACTAAGAAGAGTGCACCCATCCAGGGTCTTTAAGACTTGACAAACCACAAGAACCATAATTCATAGCCCACAGGAAGGGCGTGGTAATTAAAAAGAGGGTGTGTCAAATGTAGCAGTTAAGCCTTTGAAGAAGAAGCAAACAGACTTCGAAACGCGTCGGCTGTTCTAACTGGCACTGAACTGTGTTGGCGTTCTGTCTGGGGATGCATTTTGACCAATAAATGCTTTGCATACCGCTCGTCTGTGTGCTGTCCTGACCGAGGGGTCCTTGGAGCATGATACATAAACGCGGCCGCCCTTGCCGCGAGGACGTGCACCAACCCGCAACCACTGGGTGCCATAAGGCTCAGGATCCTACCCTGCCTGTTCGTGGGACGAGTGGCACTGGATGTTAAATGCACACCTGAGATGGAGGCCAATCAGAGGGCTGAAATTTTTGCCGCACGGAACTAAGAAGAGTGCACCCATCCAGGGTCTTTAAGACTTGACAAACCACAAGAACCATAATTCATAGCCCACAGGAAGGGCGTGGTAATTAAAATGAGGGTGTGTCAAATGTAGCAGTTAAGCCTTTGAAGAAGAAGCAAACAGACTTTGAAACGCGTCGGCTGTTCTAACTGGCACCACCCGCGTAGCTAGGGGGGGGCGAGGGGTGCGGTCCGCCCCAGGCGGCACTATTGTGAGGGCGGCGGCCGCGGAGCACTGGCCCGTTGCGGCGGCCTTTAAAATTTATTTGGGGACACTCCGAGTGTCCCCAAATACATTATAAAGGCCGCCGCAACAGGCCAGTGCTGCAAGGCCGCGGTTTGAACTGCAAGCGCTGCGCACCGTCGCACGTGACCTGCTGCTTGCTAAAAAGCTCCAGCGTGTGATGTCAGAGCAGTCACTACTTCCGATGCGTGCAGCCAGGGAGAGGCGGTGTGGGCCTCAACTGTGAGCCTGCTGCTGCCCTGTAGCCAAGATAGATGCTGCTTGCCATTTTCGGTCTTCCTGGTGCCTGCTCTGTGCAGTGCAGTGTGCGTAGTAGAGTCATGATTCCGTCGTCTGGACAAGGGGTCCTGAACTCGAGCCCGACCAGAGCCTGCACTACTGCTCTGAGAGCATGTACCAGCCCGGGGCGAGGCACCTGTTGCTCTGTTCGCCTGCCTCAAATTCAAGTAAGTGAATTTATAACTAGAAATGTGAACTCCTAAAACTATGCTCTTAAATAAAAGTGATGTCCCTTTGCTCATTTTATGGCGGCCGAGCAGTCAAGAAAGCGATTAGGTAAAGTTTCTTATTTTACATTTGTCAGAGCAAAACAAGAAATGAAAGAGCTCCTGGTGAACATTTCGATAGTGGAGTCAGCACCGTGGCTACTTTCCGTACCCCAGCAAACGATGATGTGAGGAGACCAAATAAATCTGGAAACAGTCCTCATCCTCCTCTTTCTCTTTTTATTCCCCACTATGGCAGTCATTATTTTATCCTCTGTACTCGAGATGAGCAAGTGGCAAGCATACTGCGCCGGTTTTTGCTATAGATAATCTGACCTATTACAATAACTGACTTAGCTAAAATTTACAGAAACATTCTTTTGTTTGTACTGGCGCAGCACACGCTGTCAACGAGTGGTGCAGATCTGAGTGTTCATTTTGTTTAACAGTACGATCAGCGTAGAAGAGAACAAAGGTGCTTCAGTTTCTGGGGCTTTCCATCAGTTTTAACATCTTCTTAGAATGTCTTGATGCTCAAATGGGTGAAACAGCTGATATTTATGTTTTCCTGGTTTTCATTGCTGGATTTTGGTTGCGAGAAAGTGTCACTCATAGTTGTTGAAATGTCACACATAATTAAACTGAATTTATGAAAATGTCACTCATGGCAATCTGAAACCTTGGCAGCTATGTGCTGAGCTTGCACCTGCCCATTTTGCTTGTTAGCATCGCCGAAAACGGAACAAACTACTATCATGAAAGTGTGGAGAGGATGAGGCGTAATGACCAGAGCTGCCGACTTGGGCGCTGGGTAACCCTGTTCTAGTCTCTGGGTCAGGCCAACATCCTGTGATTCTAGACAAAGCAAGTAATCTCCTGGTAAATGAATGGATCCAATCCTTAACTGGTCCTCATTAAAAACACCAGTGTTCCTCCAATTTTGATCCATATTTTTTGTATCACAAAAGATTTATTAAATCTTTTGTGATACCCACGGGGCACTCAGAGGGGCTCCCAGTCATTGGACAGGCTGATCATGTCAATGAGGCCGGCCGAGGTGCAGTGATTGACACAGTCTGAGTCTCAGACTGGCCCGGAAGTTACGTCGCAGGACGACACCTGACGTCCCGTCCTGCTTCCAGAGAGCGCAAATTGAATGTTGCGAGGAGGACTTACTCTGGTGCGGACTGGCCAGGCTGCTCACTGGTTTGTAGGCGGCCGGAAAATCATGGTGCTCGCCCCGCAGCACACTGCTATTCGCACCTCACTAAGACCTGCCCAGCTGAGCCCGTATCGCGCTTCGGGACCAGGCCATGAACTAAATGGTCATGACGCCGCCCGCCAGCGAATTATTTCGGGGAGCCCGGGAGGGCCGACTCAAGGTAACATGCAGTCAGTCAAATGAGCGCGGTGAGAGGATGAGGGCCGGTCGTTACCGGTGCAGAGTTAGAGTCACGCTTCCTCAGCATGGGGGCAGAAGATTAAGGTCAGAACTATTGCTGTAAGTTTACCAGCCACTAGTTAAATTAACACAATGACTCAAATAGTAATGTTAGCAGAGCGTGTGACGTATTATTCTAGTACTGCTGCTGCAGCAAGCGTAGTGCATTTAAAGTGAGTGTGTGACGCCTTGTCTGCCTGTGACCATGCTGGGTCTGATTTGCCAGCGGCAGACACAGGCCGGCGGCAGTTGTTTTTCCTAGCCGCGCACGCAGGTGTCAAAGCAGCGCCTTTCTTCTAGCTGTCATCTTCTGTGAGCCGGCGCCTGTCCCGTCCCTTTTTGAAGCAAGAGCTTGCCCAACCTCCTACTCCTACGTACTGGTCACCAGGTCGGTAGGCATCAAAAGATCCATGCCCTGTGTGTTGCTGACACGGCCCTCCTATCCCTGACCCCAGGCAGTATTTAATCATGGGGTGTGCTGTGTGGCTGGCGAGTACAGTGCAGCTGCTCATATCACACAAAACAATTGAGTGATTGAGTCAGGTGTGTGCATGTTTTTTGTGGTAGTATAGGCACCAAAATGTAAAACAAGTGTACTGCTATTAGAAAAAGAAAAAGTTCCTGTGCTGATAAAAGGAGCACACGTACGAGTCCATTTTTGTTCGAATCAAACTGCTGAAGTGTATCTGCAAGCAGTACTGTCTATGTGAACAAGCACCTCTTTTGGAAGCACTAACTTTTTTGTTTCAGTTTATTACGAAAAACTTAAACAATGCTTCTCCCGAATGAACCTGAATTGTGTAGTCTCCCTAAACTTTTTTCAAGCCAAATGTACCAGTTATGCAGAGTTTGTGTAGTTCCTTTTTAATATGCCCACAGATGGAATCTATACTGAAAAAAACACAATTGTATTCCATATGGTGTCAAGATACAGTTTGGGTCTGTGATATTTTCTTCCAGTTAGTAGCGTATTCTACATGCAAATCTGTTTTTAACATTGGTACTCCTGATCCTATAAAGGTTCACTTATCTACAAATATATTTAGTATTGAGGTGCATTCCGAGAGTCTGTCTGACCTCCAGACCCCATGAGTTGGTCTGCTGCAAGACTGTGGAGTACTAACAAAATATGACTGTGGAAGAAACATTAATAAAGTTCTTGGAATGAGTTCTGCTGTGAACCATAACTGAATCTGTTTACTTTATGAAAGGTTGTTTTGCCCATAAAGTTTAGATTACTTTCAGATTAGTAAATGTAGTTGGTGTCGATAGCCTGTGCAGCTGGATTGCAAGGAGTCATCTCCAGTTAGTGCCCTTCCATTTCTGGTGCTTTGAAGCAATATTCAAGATCTCATTAGAGTTTTTCATTGCTCATATGGGTGTCTTTTCTGATATTTGTATGTTCCCTTGTATTCATTGCAAAAATTTGATCGCAAGAAAGTGTCACTCATAGTCATTGAAATGTTATTCATAATTACACTTAAATTATGAAAATGTCACACAGGACATTCTGAAACCTTGGCAGCTATGCAACACCAATATTGTTCTAACCTCTCAAACTATGCTCCTCGGGATACAGGCGGCAGGAATGGCTAGAGGGGATGATTCCTCAATATATGTGGCCATGGCTGTTTTCGTATGTGCATCGCACCAGCAATTCACAGCCTGACACGTTTCAGCAATGGCAGGGGGCTGGTTTTGTCTATCCTGAATTTAGAAATCGCATTGTATGAGCACAAAGGAAGAAGGTCCAGGCAGAAGGGAAAAAGAATATGGGGGCCTCTGTCGAGCAAGGTTTATGCTCTTTGGCTGGCCCCGGATCCTTGGGTAGGATGACCTGCTTTTGAGCCTAAATGCAGGCATGGTTTTTTTTTGCACTGTATGGCTTTTTCTGCTTACACATGTACAAGTACAGCACTTTATGGTCAGATTACTTTTGATATTGGTAATATTATACGGGCAGGCTGCTCGAATCCTTTGCTGAGGTATATATTAGACTCTAATGGGGATTGTACTGACGTCTTTTTGTACATATTTTATTCAGGTATGTAGTCTCAAAAGTCCATGGTTTGATAAATGAGTTCTAATGTCCCCTACAGTTTTTTTTTAATACAGTATCAATTTCGCTCAGATGCTTTTTGTAGTTCTATTTTTGCTTAGTAAGTCTTTTGTGTGCTGTTTGATAATTGATTACTTACTGATTATGATTCGATTCTTGCTGAATTTGCACACTGTCTCTGTTTACTTATTGTATTGATAAAGTAAATGTTGAAAAGCTTTAATAAAAATGATTGGAAAAATATTAAAGGGGTATTCAATTGAAAAAACAAGAGACCTACAAAGTCGAGGGAAAACAACTCCGGTAGGAGATGGTTCGAATAAAAAGTGGTAATAGAATGGATAATTAAAGGAGTGTGGAGGCAAATCGGACAAGAAATCAATTAAAGATTTAAGGGATACTCTACCAGCCACACATTTTACTTCAGCTTGTTCAAATGTTTTAAAATGTTGATGTTGACGTCTGCATGGTGTGACTTGCTTTATGTAAGGTTGACCATTGGATCGATATGTAAAGGTTCGTGAGTGGGCCAGCTGGACAATTTGGTGCCGATTTGAATGAATTGAACTCTGGGTGTTAGTATGCTGGTGAAAATGTGGTTGAAGGCCTATGACTGATTGTATGGTCTTAAATATGTCCTTTACCCTAAATTTCGCAGTGGACTGAGCATGGTAAAATTATCTAGATGGCATGATGGCACTTTCAGTAGTGATAGTTTATGATACATTTCAGTTCTCTTCGATGCATGCCAGCAACTCTAATGTATGATTTGGGATTTTTTATGTAACATGATTTGGTTCATACTGGTTTAGTCACCCCTCATAGCCAACTACACAGCGTATCTTTATGAGGGATGCTCTCTGTAATGTACTTTGTGTCGTCTTTTGTTGACAAGTATGACGTGATGTGATAGCCAGTTGTAAGGTATGTAGTTATGTGTCTGTCTCTGCATGTACTTGGTTGGCATGCTGCAGAATGTGATGAAAATGCATGGATTGTTGGCACCCCTACTACCACTCCCCGATGACGGTGGGTGAATCAGCTATGGCGCCTGACACCCCCCGGATAGGACCCGTTTCCTTGAAGTGTCCTACTGTGCTGCAGGTGGGGTGGTGGGTAGTGGGAGGGGCATGTGGGGTGGCTTCTACTGAGCTCTCATGGGGGGGCGTGGGTGGAGCGAGCAGGCTTACACTGCAGGGCTGCTACTGCCCCAATTGCATTACTCAAGTTAGTCTAGTGACCAGGTACATAGGACTCACCTGTAGTATCCTGAAGGTGCTGCCAGGGGAATCGTGGTCAAACCCAGTGTGGTGGACCAGTCTGCAGACATTGCTGAGGTCATGGACGGGGCAGATAGGGGACAGGGGAAAAGGGTCCTGCACAAACTGTGTTGTTACGAGTGAGATGTCACAAACAGGGTAGGTAGAACTGATATAAGTTTTGGGTTTCCTTCTACTTTTCCTTCAGCGGTGTAGCTAGGTGGGGGCTCTCAACCCCAGGTGGCACTATTTTGGGGACGGGGGCTGTCTTGCCCTGGACCGTGTCATGTATGTGCATGTAACTTGCATGATCAAGGTAACTATTAGCAGCGATACTACCTGTCTGTCGGACCTCTTTCAGGTGCTTGGAGTCCGTTTTCCCCAGCACCCCCCAGGGGGGCGGCAATCTCAAGGATAGCCCCGGGCGCCACAAGCTCTAGCTACGCCCCTGACTGGCACTGAACTGTGTTGGCGTTGTGTCTGGGGATGCATTTTGACCAATAAATGCTTTGCATACCGCTCGTCTGTGTGCTGTCCTGACCGAGGGGTCCTTGGAGCATGATACGTAAACGCGTCCGCCCTTGCCGCGAGGACGTGCACCAACCCGCAACCACTGGGTGCCATAAGGCTCAGGATCCTACCCTGCCTGTTCGTGGGACGAGTGGCACTGGATGTTAAATGCACACCTGAGATGGAGGCCCATCAGAGGGCTAAAATTTTTGCCGCACGGAACTAAGAAGAGTGCACCCATCCAGGGTCTTTAAGACTTGACAAACCACAAGAACCATAATTCATAGCCCACAGGAAGGGCGTGGTAATTAAAAAGAGGGTGTGTCAAATGGAGCAGTTAAGCCTTTGAAGAAGAAGCAAACAGACTTCGAAACGCGTGGGCTGTTCTAACTGGCACTGAACTGTGTTGGCGTTCTGTCTGGGGATGGATTTTGACCAATAAATGCTCTGCATACCGCTCGTCTGTGTGCTGTCCTGACCGAGGGGTCCTTGGAGCATGATACATAAACGCGGCCGCCCTTGCCGCGAGGACGTGCACCAACCCGCAACCACTGGGTGCCATAAGGCTCAGGATCCTACCCTGCCTGTTCGTGGGACGAGTGGCACTGGATGTTAAATGCACACCTGAGATGGAGGCCCATCAGAGGGCTGAAATTTTTGACGCACAGAACTAAGAAGAGTGCACCCATCCAGGGTCTTTAAGACTTGACAAACCACAAGAACCATAATTCATAGCCCACAGGAAGGGCGTGGTAATTAAAAAGAGGGTGTGTCAAATGTATCAGTTAAGCCTTTGAAGAAGAAGCAAACAGACTTCAAAAACGCGTCGGCTGTTCTAACTGGCACTGAACTGTGTTGGCGTTCTGTCTGGGGATGCATTTTGACCAATAAATGCTTTGCATACCGCTCGTCTGTGTGCTGTCCTGACCGAGGGGTCCTTGGAGCATGATACATAAACGCGGCCGCCCTTGCCGCGAGGACGTGCACCAACCCGCAACCACTGGGTGCCATAAGGCTCAGGATCCTACCCTGCCTGTTCGTGGGACAAGTGGCACTAGATGTTAAATGCACACCTGAGATGGAGGCCCATCAGAGGGCTGAAATTTTTGCCGCACGGAACTAAGAAGAGTGCACCCATCCAGGGTCTTTAAGACTTGACAAACCACAAGAACCATAATTCATAGCCCACAGGAAGGGCGTGGTAATTAAAAAGAGGGTGTGTCAAATGTAGCAGTTAAGCCTTTGAAGAAGAAGCAAACAGACTTCGAAACGCGTCGGCTGTTCTAACTGGCACTGAACTGTGTTGGCGTTCTGTCTGGGGATGCATTTTGACCAATAAATGCTTTGCATACCGCTCGTCTGTGTGCTGTCCTGACGGAGGGTTCCTTGGAGCATGATACATAAACGCGGCCGCCCTTGCCGCGAGGACGTGCACCAACCCGCAACCACTGGGCGCCATAAGGCTCAGGATCCTACCCTGCCTGTTCGTGGGACGAGTGGCACTGGATGTTAAATGCACACCTGAGATGGAGGCCCATTAGAGGGCTGAAATTTTTGCCGCACGGAACTAAGAAGAGTGCACCCATCCAGGGTCTTTAAGACTTGACAAACCACAAGAACCATAATTCATAGCCCACAGGAAGGGCGTGGTAATTAAAAAGAGGGTGTGTCAAATGTAGCAGTTAAGCCTTTGAAGAAGAAGCAAACAGACTTCGAAACGCGTCGGCTGTTCTAACTGGCACTGAACTGTGTTGGCGTTCTGTCTGGGGATGCATTTTGACCAATAAATGCTTTGCATACCGCTCGTCTGTGTGCTGTCCTGACCGAGGGGTCCTTGGAGCATGATACATAAACGCGGCCGCCCTTGCCGCGAGGACGTGCACCAACCCGCAACCACTGGGTGCCATAAGGCTCAGGATCCTACCCTGCCTGTTCGTGGGACGAGTGGCACTGGATGTTAAATGCACACCTGAGATGGAGGCCCATCAGAGGGCTGAAATTTTTGCCGCACGGAACTAAGAAGAGTGCACCCATCCAGGGTCTTTAAGACTTGACAAACCACAAGAACCATAATTCATAGCCCACAGGAAGGGCGTGGTAATTAAAAAGAGGGTGTGTCAAATGTAGCAGTTAAGCCTTTGAAGAAGAAGCAAACAGACTTCGAAACGCGTTGGCTGTTCTAACTGGCACTGAACTGTGTTGGCGTTCTGTCTGGGGATGCATTTTGACCAATAAATGCTTTGCATACCGCTCGTCTGTGTGCTGTCCTGACCGAGGGGTCCTTGGAGCATGATACATAAACGCGGACGCCCTTGCCGCGAGGACGTGCACCAACCTGCAACCACTGGGTGCCATAAGGCTCAGGATCCTACCCTGCCTGTTCGTGGGACGAGTGGCACTGGATGTTAAATGCACACCTGAGATGGAGGCCCATCAGAGGGCTGAAATTTTTGCCGCATGGAACTAAGAAGAGTGCACCCATCCAGGGTCTTTAAGACTTGACAAACCACAAGAACCATAATTCATAGCCCACAGGAAGGGCGTGGTAATTAAAAAGAGGGTGTGTCAAATGTAGCAGTTAAGCCTTTGAAGAAGAAGCAAACAGACTTCGAAACGCGTTGGCTGTTCTAACTGGCACTGAACTGTGTTGGCGTTCTGTCTGGGGATGCATTTTGACCAATAAATGCTTTGCATACCGCTCGTCTGTGTGCTGTCCTGACCGAGGGGTCCTTGGAGCATGATACATAAATGTGGCCGCCCTTGCCGCGAGGACGTGCACCAACCCGCAACCACTGGGTACCATAAGGCTCAGGATCCTACCCTGCCTGTTCGTGGGACGAGTGGCACTGGATGTTAAATGCACACCTGAGATGGAGGCCCATCAGAGGGCTGAAATTTTTGCCGCACGGAACTAAGAAGAGTGCACCCATCCAGGGTCTTTAAGACTTGACAAACCACAAGAACCATAATTCATAGCCCACAGGAAGGGCGTGGTAATTAAAAAGAGGGTGTGTCAAATGTAGCAGTTAAGCCTTTGAAGAAGAAGCAAACAGACTTCGAAACGCGTCGGCTGTTCTAACTGGCACTGAACTGTGTTGGCGTTCTGTCTGGGGATGCATTTTGACCAATAAATGCTTTGCATACCGCTCTTCTGTGTGCTGTCCTGACCGAGGGGTCCTTGGAGCATGATACATAAACGCGGCCGCCCTTGCCGCGAGGACGTGCACAAACCCGCAACCACTGGGTGCCATAAGGCTCAGGATCCTACCCTGCCTGTTCGTGGGACGAGTGGCACTGAATGTTAAATGCACACCTGAGATGGAGGCCCATCAGAGGGCTGAAATTTTTGCCGCACGGAACTAAGAAGAGTGCACCCATCCAGGGTCTTTAAGACTTGACAAACCACAAGAACCATAATTCATAGCCCACAGGAAGGGCGTGGTAATTAAAAAGAGGGTGTGTCAAATGTAGCAGTTAAGCCTTTGAAGAAGAAGCAAACAGACTTCGAAACGCGTCAGCTGTTCTAACTGGCACTGAACTGTGTTGGCGTTCTGTCTGGGGATGCATTTTGACCAATAAATGCTTTGCATAACGCTCGTCTGTGTGCTGTCCTGACCGAGGGGTCCTTGGAGCATGATACATAAACGCGGACGCCCTTGCCGCGAGGACGTGCACCAACCCGCAACCACTGGGTGCCATAAGGCTCAGGATCCTACCCTGTCTGTTCGTGGGACGAGTGGCACTGGATGTTAAATGCACACCTGAGATGGAGGCCCATCAGAGGGCTGAAATTTTTGCCGCATGGAACTAAGAAGAGTGCACCCATCCAGGGTCTTTAAGACTTGACAAACCACAAGAACCATAATTCATAGCCCACAGGAAGGGCGTGGTAATTAAAAAGAGGGTGTGTCAAATGTAGCAGTTAAGCCTTTGAAGAAGAAGCAAACAGACTTTGAAACGCGTCGGCTGTTCTAACTGGCACTGAACTGTGTTGGCGTTCTGTCTGGGGATGCATTTTGACCAATAAATGCTTTGCATACCGCTCGTCTGTGTGCTGTCCTGACCGAGGGGTCCTTGGAGCATGATACATAAACGCGGCCGCCCTTGCCGCGAGGACGTGCACCAACCCGCAACCACTGGGTGCCATAAGGCTCAGGATCCTACCCTGCCTGTTCGTGGGACGAGTGGCACTGGATGTTAAATGCACACCTGAGATGGAGGCCCATCAGAGGGCTGAAATTTTTGCCGCACGGAACTAAGAAGAGTGCACCCATCCAGGGTCTTTAAGACTTGACAAACCACAAGAACCATAATTCATAGCCCACAGGAAGGGCGTGGTAATTAAAAAGAGGGTGTGTCAAATGTAGCAGTTAAGCCTTTGAAGAAGAAGCAAACAGACTTTGAAACGCGTCAGCTGTTCTAACTGGCACTGAACTGTGTTGGCGTTCTGTCTAGGGATGCATTTTGACCAATAAATGCTTTGCATACCGCTCGTCTGTGTGCTGTCCTGACCGAGGGGTCCTTGGAGCATGATACATAAATGCGGCCGCCCTTGCCGCAAGGACGTGCACCAACCCGCAACCACTGAGTGCCATAAGGCTCAGGATCCTACCCTGCCTGTTTGTGGGACGAGTGGCACTGGATGTTAAATGCACACCTGAGATGGAGGCCCATCAGAGGGCTGAAATTTTTGCCGCACGGAACTAAGAAGAGTGCAGCCATCCAGGGTCTTTCAGACTTGACAAACCACAAGAACCATAATTCATAACCCACAGGAAGGGCGTGGTAATTAAAAAGAGGGTGTGTCAAATGTAGCAGTTAAGCCTTTGAAGAAGAAGCAAACAGACTTCGAAACGCGTCGGCTGTTCTAACTGGCACTGAACTGTGTTGGCGTTCTGTCTGGGGATGCATTTTGACCAATAAATGCTTTGCATACCGCTCGTCTGTGTGCTGTCCTGACCGAGGGGTCCTTGGAGCATGATACATAAATGCGGCCGCCCTTGCCGCAAGGACGTGCACCAACCCGCAACCACTGAGTGCCATAAGGCTCAGGATCCTACCCTGCCTGTTCGTGGGACGAGTGGCACTGGATGTTAAATGCACACCTGAGATGGAGGCCCATCAGAGGGCTGAAATTTTTGCCGCACGGAACTAAAAAGAGTGCACTCATCCAGGGTCTTTAAGACTTGACAAACCACAAGAACCATAATTCATAGCCCACAGGAAGGGCGTGGTAATTAAAAAGAGGGTGTGTCAAATGTAGCAGTTAAGCCTTTGAAGAAGAAGCAAACAGACTTCGAAATGCGTCGGCTGTTCTAACTGGCACTGAACTGTGTTGGCGTTCTGTCTGGGGATGCATTTTGACCAATAAATGCTTTGCATACCGCTCGTCTGTGTGCTGTCCTGACCGAGGGGTCCTTGGAGCATGATACATAAACGCGGCCGCCCTTGCCGCGAGGACGTGCACCAACCCGCAACCACTGGGTGCCATAAGGCTCAGGATCCTACCCTCCCTGTTTGTGGGACGAGTGGCACTGGATGTTAAATGCACACCTGAGATGGAGGCCCATCAGAGGGCTGAAATTTTTGCCGCACGGAACTAAGAAGAGTGCAGCCATCCAGGGTCTTTCAGACTTGACAAACCACAAGAACCATAATTCATAACCCACAGGAAGGGCGTGGTAATTAAAAAGAGGGTGTGTCAAATGTAGCAGTTAAGCCTTTGAAGAAGAAGCAAACAGACTTCGAAATGCGTCAGCTGTTCTAACTGGCACTGAACTGTGTTGGCGTTCTGTCTGGGGATGCATTTTGACCAATAAATGCTTTGCATACCGCTCGTCTGTGTGCTGTCCTGACCGAGGGGTCCTTGGAGCATGATACATAAATGCGGCCGCCCTTGCCGCGAGGACGTGCACCAACCCGCAACCACTGGGTGCCATAAGGCTCAGGATCCTACCCTGCCTGTTTGTGGGACGAGTGGCACTGGATGTTAAATGCACACCTGAGATGGAGGCCCATCAGAGGGCTGAAATTTTTGCCGCACGGATCTAAAAAGAGTGCACTCATCCAGGGTCTTTAAGACTTGACAAACCACAAGAACCATAATTCATAGCCCACAGGAAGGGCGTGGTAATTAAAAAGAGGGTGTGTCAAATGTAGCAGTTAAGCCTTTGAAGAAGAAGCAAACAGACTTCGAAATGCGTCGGCTGTTCTAACTGGCACTGAACTGTGTTGGCGTTCTGTCTGGGGATGCATTTTGACCAATAAATGCTTTGCATACCGCTCGTCTGTGTTCTGTCCTGACCGAGGGGTCCTTGGAGCATGATACATAAACGCGGCCGCCCTTGCCGCGAGGACGTGCACCAACCCGCAACCACTGGGTGCCATAAGGCTCAGGATCCTACCCTGCCTGTTTGTGGGACGAGTGGCACTGGATGTTAAATGCACACCTGAGATGGAGGCCCATCAGAGGGCTGACATTTTTGCCGCACGGAACTAAGAAGAGTGCAGCCATCCAGGGTCTTTCAGACTTGACAAACCACAAGAACCATAATTCATAACCCACAGGAAGGGAGTGGTAATTAAAAAGAGGGTGTGTCAAATGTAGCAGTTAAGCCTTTGAAGAAGAAGCAAACAGACTTCGAAATGCATCAGCTGTTCTAACTGGCACTGAACTGTGTTGGCGTTCTGTCTGGGGATGCATTTTGACCAATAAATGCTTTGCATACCGCTCATCTGTGTGCTGTCCTGACCGAGGGGTCCTTGGAGCATGATACATAAATGCGGCCGCCCTTGCCGCGAGGACGTGCACCAACCCGCAACCACTGGGTGCCATAAGGCTCAGGATCCTACCCTGCCTGTTCGTGGGACGAGTGGCACTGGATGTTAAATGCACACCTGAGATGGAGGCCCATCAGAGGGCTGAAATTTTTGCCGCACGGACCTAAGAAGAGTGCACCCATCCAGGGTCTTTAAGACTTGACAAACCACAAGAACCATAATTCATAGCCCACAGGAAGGGCGTGGTAATTAAAAAGAGGGTGTGTCAAATGTAGCAGTTAAGCCTTTGAAGAAGAAGCAAACAGACTTTGAAACGCGTCGGCTGTTCTAACTGGCACTGAACTGTGTTGGCGTTCTGTCTGGGGATGCATTTTGACCAATAAATGCTTTGCATACCGCTCGTCTGTGTGCTGTCCTGACCGAGGGGTCCTTGGAGCATGATACATAAACGCGGCCGCCCTTGCCGCGAGGACGTGCACGAACCCGCAACCACTGGGTGCCATAAGGCTCAGGATCCTACCCTGCCTGTTCGTGGGACGAGTGGCACTGGATGTTAAATGCACACCTGAGATGGAGGCCCATCAGAGGGCTGAAATTTTTGCCGCACGGAACTAAGAAGAGTGCACCCATCCAGGGTCTTTAAGACTTGACAAACCACAAGAACCATAATTCATAGCCCACAGGAAGGGCGTGGTAATTAAAAAGAGGGTGTGTCAAATGTAGCAGTTACGCCTTTGAAGAAGAAGCAAACAGACTTCGAAACGCGTCGGCTGTTCTAACTGGCACTGAACTGTGTTGGCGTTCTGTCTGGGGATGCATTTTGACCAATAAATGCTTTGCATACCGCTCGTCTGTGTGCTGTCCTGACGGAGGGGTCCTTGGAGCATGATACATAAACGCGGCCACCCTTGCCGCTAGGACGTGCACCAACCCGCAACCACTGGGTGCCATAAGGCTCAGGATCCTACCCTGCCTGTTCGTGGGACGAGTGGCACTGGATGTTAAATGCACACCTGAGATGGAGGCCCATCAGAGGGCTGAAATTTTTGCCGCACGGAACTAAGAAGAGTGCACCCATCCAGGGTCTTTAAGACTTGACAAACCACAAGAACCATAATTCATAGCCCACAGGAAGGGTGTGGTAATTAAAAAGAGGGTGTGTCAAATGTAGCAGTTAAGCCTTTGAAGAAGAAGCAAACAGACTTCGAAACGCGTTGGCTGTTCTAACTGGCACTGAACTGTGTTGGCGTTCTGTCTGGGGATGCATTTTGACCAATAAATGCTTTGCATACCGCTCGTCTGTGTGCTGTCCTGACCGAGGGGTCCTTGGAGCATGATACATAAACGTGGCCGCTCTTGCCGCGAGGACGTGCACCAACCCGCAACCACTGGGTACCATAAGGCTCAGGATCCTACCCTGCCTGTTCGTGGGACGAGTGGCACTGGATGTTAAATGCACACCTGAGATGGAGGCCCATCAGAGGGCTGAAATTTTTGCCGCACGGAACTAAGAAGAGTGCACCCATCCAGGGTCTTTAAGACTTGACAAACCACAAGAACCATAATTCATAGCCCACAGGAAGGGCGTGGTAATTAAAAAGAGGGTGTGTCAAATGTAGCAGTTAAGCCTTTGAAGAAGAAGCAAACAGACTTCGAAACGCGTCGGCTGTTCTAACTGGCACTGAACTGTGTTGGCGTTCTGTCTGGGGATGCATTTTGACCAATAAATGCTTTGCATACCGCTTGTCTGTGTGCTGTCCTGACCGAGGGGTCCTTGGAGCATGATACATAAACGCGGCCGCCCTTGCCGCGAGGATGTGCACCAACCCGCAACCACTGGGTGCCATAAGGCTCAGGATCCTACCCTGCCTGTTCGTGGGACGAGTGGCACTGGATGTGAAATGCACACCTGAGATGGAGGCCCATCAGAGGGCTGAAATTTTGGCCGCACGGAACTAAGTAGAGTGCACCCATCCAGGGTCTTTCAGACTTGACAAACCACAAGAACCATAATTCATAACCCACAGGAAGGGCGTGGTAATTAAAAAGAGGGTGTGTCAAATGTAGCAGTTAAGCCTTTGAAGAAGAAGCAAACAGACTTCGAAATGCGTCGGCTGTTCTAACTGGCACTGAACTGTGTTGGCGTTCTGTCTGGGGATGCATTTTGACCAATTAATGCTTTGCATACCGCTCGTCTGTGTGCTGTCCTGACCGAGGGGTCCTTGGAGCATGATACATAAACGCGGCCGCCCTTGCCGCGAGGACGTGCACCAACCCGCAACCACTGGGTGCCATAAGGCTCAGGATCCTACCCTGCCTGTTCGTGGGACAAGTGGCACTGGATGTTAAATGCACACCTGAGATGGAGGCCCATCAGAGGGCTGAAATTTTTGCCGCACGGAACTAAGAAGAGTGCACCCATCCAGGGTCTTTAAGACTTGACAAACCACAAGAACCATAATTCATAGCCCACAGGAAGGGCGTGGTAATTAAAAAGAGGGTGTGTCAAATGTAGCAGTTAAGCCTTTGAAGAAGAAGCAAACAGACTTCGAAACGCGTCGGCTGTTCTAACTGGCACTGAACTGTGTTGGCGTTCTGTCTGGGGATGCATTTTGACCAATAAATGCTTTGCATACCGCTCTTCTGTGTGCTGTCCTGACCGAGGGGTCCTTGGAGCATGATACATAAACGCGGCCGCCCTTGCCGCGAGGACGTGCACCAACCCGCAACCACTGAGTGCCATAAGGCTCAGGATCCTACCCTGCCTGTTCGTGGGACGGGTGGCACTGGATGTTAAATGCACACCTGAGATGGAGGCCCATCAGAGGGCTGACATTTTTGCCGCACGGAACTAAGAAGAGTGCACCCATCCAGGGTCTTTAAGACTTGACAAACCACAAGAACCATAATTCATAGCCCACAGGAAGGGCGTGGTAATTAAAAAGAGGGTGTGTCAAATGTAGCAGTTAAGCCTTTGAAGAAGAAGCAAACAGACTTCGAAACGCGTCGGCTGTTCTAACTGGCACTGAACTGTGTTGGCGTTCTGTCTGGGGATGCATTTTGACCAATAAATGCTTTGCATACCGCTCGTCTGTGTGCTGTCCTGACCGAGGGGTCCTTGGAGCATGATACATAAATGCGGCCGCCCTTGCCGCGAGGACGTGCACCAACCCGCAACCACTGGGTGCCATAAGGCTCAGGATCCTACCCTGCCTGTTCGTGGGACGGGTGGCACTGGATGTTAAATGCACACCTGAGATGGAGGCCCATCAGAGGGCTGAAATTTTTGCCGCACGGAACTAAGAAGAGTGCACCCATCCAGGGTCTTTAAGACTTGACAAACCACAAGAACCATAATTCATAGCCCACAGGAAGGGCGTGGTAATTAAAAAGAGGGTGTGTCAAATGTAGCAGTTAAGCCTTTGAAGAAGAAGCAAACAGACTTCGAAACGCGTTGGCTGTTCTAACTGCCACTGAACTGTGTTGGCGTTCTGTCTGGGGATGCATTTTGACCAATAAATGCTTTGCATACCGCTCGTCTGTGTGCTGTCCTGACGGAGGGGTCCTTGGAGCATGATACATAAACGCGGCCACCCTTGCCGCTAGGACGTGCACCAACCCGCAACCACTGGGTGCCATAAGGCTCAGGATCCTACCCTGCCTGTTCGTGGGACGAGTGGCACTGGATGTTAAATGCACACCTGAGATGGAGGCCCATCAGAGGGCTGAAATTGTTGCCGCACGGAACTAAGAAGAGTGCACCCATCCAGGGTCTTTAAGACTTGACAAACCACAAGAACCATAATTCATAGCCCACAGGAAGGGTGTGGTAATTAAAAAGAGGGTGTGTCAAATGTAGCAGTTAAGCCTTTGAAGAAGAAGCAAACAGACTTCGAAACGCGTTGGCTGTTCTAACTGGCACTGAACTGTGTTGGCGTTCTGTCTGGGGATGCATTTTGACCAATAAATGCTTTGCATACCGCTCGTCTGTGTGCTGTCCTGACCGAGGGGTCCTTGGAGCATGATACATAAACGTGGCCGCTCTTGCCGCGAGGACGTGCACCAACCCGCAACCACTGGGTACCATAAGGCTCAGGATCCTACCCTGCCTGTTCGTGGGACGAGTGGCACTGGATGTTAAATGCACACCTGAGATGGAGGCCCATCAGAGGGCTGAAATTTTTGCCGCACGGAACTAAGAAGAGTGCACCCATCCAGGGTCTTTAAGACTTGACAAACCACAAGAACCATAATTCATAGCCCACAGGAAGGGCGTGGTAATTAAAAAGAGGGTGTGTCAAATGTAGCAGTTAAGCCTTTGAAGAAGAAGCAAACAGACTTCGAAACGCGTCGGCTGTTCTAACTGGCACTGAACTGTGTTGGCGTTCTGTCTGGGGATGCATTTTGACCAATAAATGCTTTGCATACCGCTCGTCTGTGTGCTGTCCTGACCGAGGGGTCCTTGGAGCATGATACATAAACGCGGCCGCCCTTGCCGCGAGGATGTGCACCAACCCGCAACCACTGGGTGCCATAAGGCTCAGGATCCTACCCTGCCTGTTCGTGGGACGAGTGGCACTGGATGTTAAATGCACACCTGAGATGGAGGCCCATCAGAGGGCTGAAATTTTGGCCGCACGGAACTAAGTAGAGTGCACCCATCCAGGGTCTTTCAGACTTGACAAACCACAAGAACCATAATTCATAACCCACAGGAAGGGCGTGGTAATTAAAAAGAGGGTGTGTCAAATGTAGCAGTTAAGCCTTTGAAGAAGAAGCAAACAGACTTCGAAATGCGTCGGCTGTTCTAACTGGCACTGAACTGTGTTGGCGTTCTGTCTGGGGTGCATTTTGACCAATTAATGCTTTGCATACCGCTCTTCTGTGTGCTGTCCTGACCGAGGGGTCCTTGGAGCATGATACATAAACGCGGCCGCCCTTGCCGCGAGGACGTGCACCAACCCGCAACCACTGGGTGCCATAAGGCTCAGGATGCTGCCCTGCCTGTTCGTGGGACGAGTGGCACTGGATGTTAAATGCACACCTGAGATGGAGGCCCATCAGAGGGCTGAAAATTTTGCCGCACGGAACTAAGAAGAGTGCACCCATCCAGGGTCTTTAAGACTTGACAAACCACAAGAACCATAATTCATAGCCCACAGGAAGGGCGTGGTAATTAAAAAGAGGGTGTGTCAAATGTAGCAGTTAAGCCTTTGAAGAAGAAGCAAACAGACTTCGAAACGCGTCGGCTGTTCTAACTGGCACTGAACTGTGTTGGCGTTCTGTCTGGGGATGCATTTTGACCAATAAATGCTTTGCATACCGCTCGTCTGTGTGCTGTCCTGACCGAGGGGTCCTTGGAGCATGATACATAAACGCGGCCGCCCTTGCCGCGAGGACATGCACCAACCCGCAACCACTGGGTGCCATAAGGCTCAGGATCCTACCCTGCCTGTTCGTGGGACGAGTGGCACTGGATGTTAAATGCACACCTGAGATGGAGGCCCATCAGAGGGCTGAAATTTTTGCCGCACGGAACTAAGAAGAGTACACCCATCCAGGGTCTTTAAGACTTGACAAACCACAAGAACCATAATTCATAGCCCACAGGAAGGGCGTGGTAATTAAAAAGAGGGTGTGTCAAATGTAGCAGTTAAGCCTTTGAAGAAGAAGCAAACAGACTTCGAAACGCGTCGGCTGTTCTAACTGGCACTGAACTGTGTTGGCGTTCTGTCTGGGGATGCATTTTGACCAATAAATGCTTTGCATACCGCTCGTCTGTGTGCTGTCCTGACCGAGGGGTCCTTGGAGCATGATACATAAATGCGTCCGCCCTTGCCGCGAGGACGTGCACCAACCCGCAACCACTGGGTGCCATAAGGCTCAGGATCCTACCCTGCCTGTTCATGGGACGAGTGGCACTGGATGTTAAATGCACACCTGAGATGGAGGCCCATCAGAGGGCTGAAATTTTTGCCGCATGGAACTAAGAAGAGTGCACCCATCCAGGGTCTTTAAGACTTGACAAACCACAAGAACCATAATTCGTAGCCCACAGGAAGGGCGTGGTAATTAAAAAGAGGGTGTGTCAAATGTAGCAGTTAAGCCTTTGAAGAAGAAGCAAACAGACTTTGAAACGCGTCGGCTGTTCTAACTGGCACTGAACTGTGTTGGCGTTCTGTCTGGGGATGCATTTTGACCAATAAATGCTTTGCATACCGCTCGTCTGTGTGCTGTCCTGACCGAGGGGTCCTTGGAGCATGATACATAAACGCGGCCGCCCTTGCCGCGAGGACGTGCACCAACCCGCAACCACTGGGTGCCTTAAGGCTCAGGATCCTACCCTGCCTGTTCGTGGGACGAGTGGCACTGGATGTTAAATGCACACCTGAGATGGAGGCCCTTCAGAGGGCTGAAATTTTTGCCGCACGGAACTAAGAAGAGTGCACCCATCCGGGGTCTTTAAGACTTGACAAACCACAAGAACCATAATTCATAGCCCACAGGAAGGGCGTGGTAATTAAAAAGAGGGTGTGTCAAATGTAGCAGTTAAGCCTTTGAAGAAGAAGCAAACAGACTTTGAAACGCGTCGGCTGTTCTAACTGGCACTGAACTGTGTTGGCGTTCTGTCTGGGGATGCATTTTGACCAATAAATGCTTTGCATACCGCTCGTCTGTGTGCTGTCCTGACCGAGGGGTCCTTGGAGCATGATACATAAATGCGGCCGCCCTTGCCGCGAGGACGTGCACCAACCCGCAACCAATGAGTGCCATAAGGCTCAGGATCCTACCCTGCCTGTTCGTGGGACGAGTGGCACTGGATGTTAAATGCACACCTGAGATGGAGGCCCATCAGAGGGCTGAAATTTTTGCCGCACGGAACTAAGAAGAGTGCACCCATCCAGGGTCTTTAAGACTTGACAAACCACAAGAACCATAATTCATAGCCCACAGGAAGGGCGTGGTAATTAAAAAGAGGGTGTGTCAAATGTAGCAGTTAAGCCTTTGAAGAACAAGCAAACAGACTTCGAAACGCGTCGGCTGTTCTAACTGGCACTGAACTGTGTTGGCGTTCTGTCTGGGGATGCATTTTGACCAATAAATGCTTTGCATACCGCTCGTCTGTCTGCTGTCCTGACCGAGGGGTCCTTGGAGCATGATACATAAACGCGGCCGCCCTTGCCGCGAGGACGTGCACCAACCCGCAACCACTGGGTGCCATAAGGCTCAGGATCCTACCCTGCCTGTTCGTGGGACGAGTGGCACTGGATGTTAAATGCACACCTGAGATGGAGGCCCATCAGAGGGCTGAAATTTTTGCCGCACGGAACTAAGAAGAGTGCACCCATCCAGGGTCTTTAAGACTTGACAAACCACAAGAACCAAAATTCATAGCCCACAGGAAGGGCGTGGTAATTAAAAACAGGGTGTGTCAAATGTAGCAGTTAAGCCTTTGAAGAAGAAGCAAACAGACTTCGAAACGCGTTGGCTGTTCTAACTGGCACTGAACTGTGTTGGCATTCTGTCTGGGGATGCATTTTGACCAATAAATGCTTTGCATACCGCTCGTCTGTGTGCTGTCCTGACCGAGGGGTCCTTGGAGCATGATACATAAACGTGGCCGCCCTTGCCGCGAGGACGTGCACCAACCCGCAACCACTGGGTACCATAAGGCTCAGGATCCTACCCTGCCTGTTCGTGGGACGAGTGGCACTGGATGTTAAATGCACACCTGAGATGGAGGCCCATCAGAGGGCTGACATTTTTGCCGCACGGAACTAAGAAGAGTGCACCCATCCAGGGTCTTTAAGACTTGACAAACCACAAGAACCATAATTCATAGCCCACGGGAAGGGCGTGGTAATTAAAAAGAGGGTGTGTCAAATGTAGCAGTTAAGCCTTTGAAGAAGAAGCAAACAGACTTCGAAACGCGTCGGCTGTTCTAACTGGCACTGAACTGTGTTGGCGTTCTGTCTGGGGATGCATTTTGACCAATAAATGCTTTGCATACCGCTCGTCTGTGTGCTGTCCTGACCGAGGGGTCCTTGGAGCATGATACATAAACGCGGCCGCCCTTGCCGCGAGGACATGCACCAACCCGCAACCACTGGGTGCCATAAGGGTCAGGATCCTACCCTGCCTGTTCGTGGGACGAGTGGCACTGGATGTTAAATGCACACCTGAGATGGAGGCCCATCAGAGGGCTGAAATTTTTGCCGCACGGAACTAAGAAGAGTACACCCATCCAGGGTCTTTAAGACTTGACAAACCACAAGAACCATAATTCATAGCCCACAGGAAGGGCGTGGTAATTAAAAAGAGGGTGTGTCAAATGTAGCAGTTAAGCCTTTGAAGAAGAAGCAAACAGACTTCGAAACGCGTCGGCTGTTCTAACTCCACTGAACTGTGTTGGCGTTCTGTCTGGGGATGCATTTTGACCAATAAATGCTTTGCATACCGCTCGTCTGTGTGCTGTCCTGACCGAGGGGTCCTTGGAGCATGATACATAAATGCGGCCGCCCTTGCCGCGAGGACGTGCACCAACCCGCAACCAATGAGTGCCATAAGGCTCAGGATCCTACCCTGCCTGTTCGTGGGACGAGTGGCACTGGATGTTAAATGCACACCTGAGATGGAGGCCCATCAGAGGGCTGAAATTTTTGCCGCACGGAACTAAGAAGAGTGCACCCATCCAGGGTCTTTAAGACTTGACAAACCACAAGAACCATAATTCATAGCCCACAGGAAGGGCGTGGTAATTAAAAAGAGGGTGTGTCAAATGTAGCAGTTAAGCCTTTGAAGAACAAGCAAACAGACTTCGAAACGCGTCGGCTGTTCTAACTGGCACTGAACTGTGTTGGCGTTCTGTCTGGGGATGCATTTTGACCAATAAATGCTTTGCATACCGCTCGTCTGTCTGCTGTCCTGACCGAGGGGTCCTTGGAGCATGATACATAAACGCGGCCGCCCTTGCCGCGAGGACGTGCACCAACCCGCAACCACTGGGTGCCATAAGGCTCAGGATCCTACCCTGCCTGTTCGTGGGACGAGTGGCACTGGATGTTAAATGCACACCTGAGATGGAGGCCCATCAGAGGGCTGAAATTTTTGCCGCACGGAACTAAGAAGAGTGCACCCATCCAGGGTCTTTAAGACTTGACAAACCACAAGAACCAAAATTCATAGCCCACAGGAAGGGCGTGGTAATTAAAAAGAGGGTGTGTCAAATGTAGCAGTTAAGCCTTTGAAGAAGAAGCAAACAGACTTCGAAACGCGTTGGCTGTTCTAACTGGCACTGAACTGTGTTGGCATTCTGTCTGGGGATGCATTTTGACCAATAAATGCTTTGCATACCGCTCGTCTGTGTGCTGTCCTGACCGAGGGGTCCTTGGAGCATGATACATAAACGTGGCCGCCCTTGCCGCGAGGACGTGCACCAACCCGCAACCACTGGGTACCATAAGGCTCAGGATCCTACCCTGCCTGTTCGTGGGACGAGTGGCACTGGATGTTAAATGCACACCTGAGATGGAGGCCCATCAGAGGGCTAACATTTTTGCCGCACGGAACTAAGAAGAGTGCACCCATCCAGGGTCTTTAAGACTTGACAAACCACAAGAACCATAATTCATAGCCCACGGGAAGGGCGTGGTAATTAAAAAGAGGGTGTGTCAAATGTAGCAGTTAAGCCTTTGAAGAAGAAGCAAACAGACTTCGAAACGCGTCGGCTGTTCTAACTGGCACTGAACTGTGTTGGCGTTCTGTCTGGGGATGCATTTTGACCAATAAATGCTTTGCATACCGCTCGTCTGTGTGCTGTCCTGACCGAGGGGTCCTTGGAGCATGATACATAAACGCGGCCGCCCTTGCCGCGAGGACATGCACCAACCCGCAACCACTGGGTGCCATAAGGGTCAGGATCCTACCCTGCCTGTTCGTGGGACGAGTGGCACTGGATGTTAAATGCACACCTGAGATGGAGGCCCATCAGAGGGCTGAAATTTTTGCCGCACGGAACTAAGAAGAGTACACCCATCCAGGGTCTTTAAGACTTGACAAACCACAAGAACCATAATTCATAGCCCACAGGAAGGGCGTGGTAATTAAAAAGAGGGTGTGTCAAATGTAGCAGTTAAGCCTTTGAAGAAGAAGCAAACAGACTTCGAAACGCGTCGGCTGTTCTAACTCCACTGAACTGTGTTGGCGTTCTGTCTGGGGATGCATTTTGACCAATAAATGCTTTGCATACCGCTCGTCTGTGTGCTGTCCTGACCGAGGGGTCCTTGGAGCATGATATATATATATATATATATATATATATATATATATATATATATATATATATATATATTCACGAAGAACTCCAAACACGCCACTTTCAACCATGCAGATCGGAGAAGCGCTAAACAGGAGACGGACCACCAGATTGAATAACAGATCTTTAATCCAGGTTAGAAGTCATTTGCAGGAAATGCATAACGCGTTTCGGGCTACAAGCCCTTGTTCACATGCATTATATATATATATTACCTACTGGCGGTCGCCAGTAGGTAGTTATAGTTAGGATTTTTTTCAATGCAAAATCTCAAAATTCTATTTGGAATAACTTTGGCGCCGGTTGACGAATCTGCCTGAAAATTTCCTCAAATTTGCATCGCGGAGCTCCGGCCCCTCCTTGAAAGTTTGGGGGGGATTCGTCAAGCGGGGGCCGAGATAAAAGGGGGGTCCCAAAACGTGTTTTCCCCATGTTAATTTCCTTAGGGCGGTCGAACTCACTTTTAGCCCGAACGGCTGAATGGATTTACACCAAACTTGGCAAAATTGTAGGGACTGGTAGCCCGATGTGCCTTTGCTATGTCTCAAGATATGTGCTCCAGTGGATTTGGAGTAATTTAGGTTCAAAAATATATATATATCTATGGCCTCGTCCCGGTACGCGCACCGGGGAGCACACCGGGCGCGCTACGCGACTTGCGTGCGGAAAGCTGATTGGCTCTCGGGTGTCTGTAAACATTCTAAACAGTCCGGAGCGGCAGCCATCTTGTGTCTCGGTAGGATCGAGACACAAGTGGTGGCAAAAACAAAGGGGGAATTGACCATAAGGGGGCAGAGTAGACCCCCCCTGACCCCCTAGGTTTGATGTGGGGGCTATAAAATTGCCCCGCGGGGCAAAAAAAAAAATAATTTTTTTTTCGATTTTTGCGGGGGAGTGCCCGGTACGCGCACCGGGGAGCGCACCACGGAGCGTACCATTGTGAAAAAAGAATGACAGACTTTTCAAAAATTGTATGTTTATTAATTGTTCTTTTTTTTTTTAATTTTTTTTATTTAAGTACCAACATGTAGGTACCAATGCAGAGTCTAAAATGTAATATACACCGTCTCCTTTGTAGATATCTTGCATGTTGTTACAGAAGTTATTGTGGTATATGGAATTCATACCATAGTCTGTCAGGAAAGCAGAAACAAAATGAAGGCAGGAGATGATAAAGAGATGTTAAATACACATTGGAGATAATATAGTGGGAAAAAGGAAGTAACTATGAGCAAAATTACTATGTAACATAAAGTTCCACAGTATATTTTAAGTCTCACTTTATATTATATCTATTTTGGTACTATTTCATAATTTACATATAAAAAAGAATAATGTCTCAAACTATTTTTAATTTTTAAATAAAAATTTATTGCAGTGATTTTTCAAAATCTAAAAGTATTTCCAACAAGAATTCGTCAAGTATGTCCTCATTTGGATTCCATGATTCAATTTCTTCTACACAATTAAGTAAGTCTTGGTCCAGAGACTGATCCAGAAAGTCTGATTCATCAATGTCTTCCTTAGGATTGTTTTCCAAATCAATTTCAAATGAAATATTAATTTTATTTTGTTCTCCTTCCATTTTCTTGCTGTAAATTGCATAAAAAATAAATATATCAGTAGAGATAGGGCACTGTTGGGTTTAAGTTCAGACAGGTAGTTGTGAGTTTTTAACAGTGAAGTTATCTTTGGGCAGTGTATGGTATGAGGTAGGAAGTAGAAATATAAAAAGTGTATGTGTAGAAGCCTAATATAATTCATAATTATACCAGAGAAGCCTAATTCAATCTATAACTATAACAGAGAAGCCTATCTCAATCTGTAATTATAACAGAGGGACAGTAAATAACTGTCATTAAACGTTTTTACAAATGAACTTAAAGTGCCCCTTCACAAATGTATAACTTACCTTATAGAAAGGTGATGAAGATAAATGAGTAAATCTTTTAAAGATGTATCTCAGGTAGTTTTAGTCAAAATGGCCGTGTTTCCCTCTCATTTTTCATTTATATTCATGTACATAACCAATCAAATGTTAGGAAAAAAAAGTAGGAAATGAAAGTAACATTTTAATTGGTTGTAAATTCCAACACTTTCATATGTGTTTTTGTCATGTAATTTACCTCAGGAAATTTAGACAGGGCTACAGCCCAAATGGCTGAATGGAATACTATCAAATGTGGGATAATGGTAGGGAGTGGTATATAGTAGGGTCTATGCTATATTTGGTGAAAGTCTGTCCAGTAGTTTTTATGTAATTTCGTTTCCCACATTTTTTTTCGGAGCGCTCACCGGTGCGCGCCCCTGTACGCGTACCGGGAGTACTACGGGAGTCCGCCATTTTGTGTTTCAGTTGAATTGAGACACAAGATGGAGGACAAACAACGTTGGGAATGGGTAAAAAGGGGCACAGTAAACACCCCCTGACCCTCTAGGTTTTCTGAGGGGAGTTTAGGAGGGGCATATATGCCCCCCCAAAAAAATGTGTAAAATTTCCCGGGTGGAGCGCCCGGTACGCGCACCGGGGAGCGTACCGGGGAGCGTACTCTGGTGAAAAATAGTGAAAAAAGTTAGAGAAAGATAATCACTTTGGGTGATCAGAGGTAGGGTAGCTCTGAAAAGAGCTTTTGGGTTCTGTGGCTGATTTAGGTACCTACAAGTAGGTTCCAATGCACAGTCTTAAATTCAGGAGGAATATTCTATTCCCCTCATCTGAGAAATGCACACCATCTGCTCTGTAGATATCTTGCATGTTGAAACGCAAGTTATTGTTGTATATTGAACCCATTCCATAGTCTCTCATGTAAGCAGAAACAGATTTATTCACATGTTTCCGTGCTTTCTCAAATTGTGGACAAAATTGGTTGGACCAGTTCCATTTCTGTCTTTGGCATATATTGGAATATACCAAGGCAGTTTGTGGAAAAAGTGTCATCAATTGATCAAAGGTGTCCTTTAAAAGCATTTCCAGACCAACCCCAGTCAAAGTGCCCAAGTCATTTCCACCACAGTGCACTATTAAGAGGTCAGGGTTTGGCAGATGCAAAAAGGTTTTCACCAATTGTATCAATTGGTGACAACTCAATCCTCTCTGGCCAATCCACTTAATTTCCACATTTGATAAATCAAGGTTGTGAAAATTTCTGCTAGCTGCATACCTTTGAGCCCAGTGGATGTAGCTATGTCCAATAATCCACACAGAATACACGATGAGAGAAGGTTCTGGTGCAGTCAGATGAAGTGTGGGAATGAAATGGCAGTTGGAATAGTAGGAGTTTACAAAGAAATAATTGTGGAGTTTCACTGGTCTTGAATCACAAGCAATGATTGGTGGATTCAGATAGTTGAAAAGTAAAAGTTAGGGTGCATGGTTGTGTTTTGTGAAAGAAGCAATTTGAATGGTTAAGAAAAAGTCAATTAAAGAAACATTTCATCGGATAAGCTGGTGTATTGAGAGGTCAAACATCCTTGCTTTGTTCATTTGCAACATTGTAGAATAAACTTTTGAACCTGAGAGTTCAGTAAGGAGGGAGTTGCTATGGTAACAGATAGAAAGGGCTGAGGGGGGAAGGGTGTTGGTTTGAAAATAGTGAGGGAAGAGTTTTGATTGGTTGAAATGGGGCATATCTCAGTAGAATTAGAGATTTTCTGTGCCATTCATGGTTGCAATGTCTGGAGTGCATACCTTTTGCTCTGCTAAAGAAAAATTGGTGTGTGTGTCTGACATTGTTCTCTATCTCCCAAAGCATTTGTAAAGGTAAGACATTATTCATTTAACTTAGATAGAGACTTGTATGCTCTATGGAGAAGATTTGGAAGCAGATTGTTTTTTTAATGTTGTTCTGTGTCATGTTTTTTAATAATGCTTGGTTAAAACATTTTAATGCATAGAGGAATTGTATTTTTGGAAATAGTGAATTTTCAGTAGTGACATTGAATGCTTGTACATAGGACCTGTGCTGTGTTTCTAAAATGTTATTTAAAAAACGATTTAGGGGTAAATGCATGCTTTTTATATTTTTGAGAATTACTTATTAGTGCTTGCCTCAATAAATAAATATATTTGAACCTTTTACAATGATGTCACCTGCACTACCTCAGATTAGGATGCAGATTGAGTGTCTTTCTGGTTGGTTTGTGTCATGTTTTTGGATAATGTTTGGTAAATAGGTTTTGCAGCATAGGCGAATTGCATTATGTAAAATTGAGAAGTTTCTCTAGTGACATGGAATGCTTGTACATAGGACCTGTGCTGTGTTTCTAAAATGTTATTTTAAAAACGATTTTGGTGTAATTGAATGCCTTTTATATTTTTGAGAAGGAATTGTTAGTGTTTGCCTCATTAAATAAATATATTTGAACCTTTTAGAATGATGTAATCTGCATTACCTCAGATTAGGAAACAGATTGAGCTTCTTTCTTGTTGGTTTGTGTCATGTTTTTTGAAAATGCTTGGTAAATAGGTTTTGCAGCATAGGGGAATTGCATTATGTTAAATTGAGAAGTTTCTCTAGTGACATGGAATGCTTGTACATAGGACCTGCGCTGTGTTTCTAAAATGTTATTCAAAAAACGATTTTGGGGGCAAATCAATGGTATTTACATTTGGGCCTTATTTATGATTGCTTTGTGCTGCCGGTGCGTCACTTTTAACATGGGAAAAAAGTGACGCACCGGTGGCGCAAGGCCTTCCTAAATAAGGCCCTGAGTTTCTTTGCTGTTGGTTTGTGTCTTGCTTTTTGATAATGCTTGCTATCAACATTTGCAAGATAGAGGATTTGTATTTTGCGAAACAGTGAGGTTTCAGTAGTGAAATTGAATGCTTGCACATAGGACCTGCGCTGTGTTTCTAAAATGTTATTCAAAAAACGATTTTAAGGGCAAATTAATGGTATTTACATTTGGGCCTTATTTATGATTGCCTTGTGCCGCCGGTGTGTCACTTTTAACATGGGAAAAAAGTGACGCACCGGTGGCGCAAGGCCTTCATAAATAAGGCCCTGAGTTTCTTTGCTGTTGGTTTGTGTTTTGCTTTTTGATAATGCTTGCTAACAACATTTGCAAGATAGAGGATTTGTATTTTGTGAAACAGTGAGGTTTCAGTAGTGAAATGGAATGCTTATACATAGGACCTGCGCTGTGTTTCTAAAATGTTATTCAAAAAACGATTTTAGGGGCAAAATATTGGTATTTACATTTGGGCCTTATTTATGATTGCCTTGTGCCGCCGGTGCGTCACTTTTAACATGGGAAAAAAGTGACGCACCGGTGGCGCAAGGCCTTCATAAATAAGGCCCTGAGTTTCTTTGCTGTTGGTTTGTGTCTTGATTTTTGATAATGCTTGCTATCAACATTTGCAAGATAGAGGATTTGTATTTTGTGAAACAGTGAGGTTTCAGTAGTGAAATTAAATGCTTGTACATAGGACCTGCGCTGTGTTTCTAAAATGTTATTCAAAAAACGATTTTGGGGGCAAATCAATGGTATTTACATTTGGGTCTTATTTATGATTGCTTTGTGCCGCTGATGCGTCACTTTTAACATGGGAAAAAAGTGACGCACCGGTGGCGCAAGGCCTTCATAAATAAGGCCCTGAAATTCTTTGCTGTTGGTTTGTGTCTTGCTTTTTGATAATGCTTGCTATCAACATTTGCAAGATAGAGGATTTGTATTTTGTGAAACAGTGAGGTTTCAGTAGTGAAATTGAATGCTTGTACATAGGACCTGCGCTGTGTTTCTAAAATGTTATTCAAAAAACGATTTTGGGGGCAAATCAATGGTATTTACATTTGGGCCTTATTTATTATTACTTTGTGCCGCCGGTGCGTCACTTTTAACATGGGAAAAAAGTGATGCACCGGTGGTGCAAGGCCCTCATAAATAAGGCCCTGAGTTTCTTTGCTGTTGGTTTGTGTCTTGCTTTTTGATAATGCTTGCTATCAACATTTGCAAGATAGAGGATTTTTCAAACACAGCACAGGTCGTATGTACAAGCATTCCAGGTCACTAGTGAAACTTCTCAATTTTTCATAATACAATTCCTCTATGCAGCAAAATCTTTTTACCAAGCATTATCAAAAAACATGACACAAACCAACAAGAAAGAAGCTCAATCTGTTTCCTAATCTGAGGTAATGCAGATTACATCATTCTAAAAGGTTCAAATATATTTATTTAATGAGGCAAACACTAACAATTCCTTCTCAAAAATATAAAAGGCATTCAATTACACCAAAATCGTTTTTAAAATAACATTTTAGAAACACAGCACAGGTCCTATGTACAAGCATTCCATGTCACTAGAGAAACTTCTCAATTTTACATAATGCAATTCGCCTATGCTGCAAAACCTATTTACCAAACATTATCCAAAAACATGACACAAACCAACCAGAAAGAAACTCAATATGCATCCTAATCTGAGGTAGTGCAGGTGACATCATTGTAAAAGGTTCAAATATATTTATTTATTGAGGCAAGCACTAATAAGTCATTCTCAAAAATATAAAAAGCATGCATTTACCCCTAAATCGTTTTTTAAATAACATTTTAGAAACACAGCACAGGTCCTATGTACAAGCATTCAATGTCACTAATGAAAATTCACTATTTCCAAAAATACAATTCCTCTATGCATTAAAATGTTTTAACCAAGCATTATTAAAAAACATGACACAGAACAACATTAAAAAAAAAACAATCTGCTTCCAAATCTTCTCCATAGAGCATACAAGTCTCTATCTAAGTTAAATGAATAATGTCTTACCTTTACAAATGCTTTGGGAGATAGAGAACAATGTCAGACACACACACCAATTTTTCTTTAGCAGAGCAAAAGGTATGCACTCCAGACATTGCAACCATGAATGGCACCTTTTTCTTTGTAATATTCTAGCCTTGAGTTACTCCCTATTACACCTTTTGTCTGTTTTATACCGTCTCTCTTTCTCTTTCTGACTTTTTTTTCTCTCTTCCTGTTATACCCTCTTTCTGACCTACTTCTTGTAACATCCTGTCTCTGATTTACTTCCTCCAACACCCTCTCTCAAACTTACTCTCTGTCTCTTCCTTTACAGGCTTTCTCTGTTTTAGTCTCTTTTACAACCTTTTCTCTTCTAACATCCTCTCTTTGTGTTACTTCCTGTTACACCCTCTCTCTGTTTTACACCCTTTTACATCCTTTTTCTGACTTACTCCCTTTTTTTGACTTACTCCCTCTCCCTATTACATCCTTTTTCTGTCTTTCAACATATTATACACTCTCTTTGTCTTAGTCCTTTTGTGTGTTTTACTCCCTCTACCTGTTTCTTTGTCTGAGTCTCTCTGTGTTTTTGTGTTACTCCCTCTAGCTGTTTTTCTTTGTCTTACTCCTAGTTATATAGTTGCTGTGGTATAAACTTAGATATGTTGCAAATTAGTGTTTATATCATTTGCTTATTGTCATTGCTTTGTTGTTTGCTAATAGTGGTCTATAATGTGTTATTTTTTTCTTTACCACAGATTGAAATCAACATTTGAAAAGTAAGCAAAAATGCCGTCAAGGCAAAGGAGAAGAAAAAATACCATACGGAATATAACAAAATCAGCAACGGAATTAAAGGAATCCTCTACAACAAGTACTTCAAAAAACACCAAAAAAGCTCCTGGTAAGACAACTAAGTCTTTTTTTCGCAACATATGTAGAACAAAAACAAATGTTAATGGTAGTGTGAAGATCCAGAAGCAGAGAGCAAATTTGAAAAGGAAGGAGAGGCCCTCAAAAAATGTCTCTACTGGAGCAGGAGAGAAGAGTATGGATAGCAATAGAAGGCAAAATGTATTTAGGGACATTTGTAGACTAATGTTGCCCAATAGGGTAGTTTTAAATTTGCTAAAAAATGAAAAGAAAGGTAAACAGAGAGCTGCTTTTTACAAGAAAAAGAAAAGTGTAGAGAAGATTGTTGATCAGGCTTTTGAAGTTAAGAAAAAATTATTTATTTTAGTAATTAATAGAATTAGGATACTTAACAAGGCAATTGATGTTTTCAAATCGAACAGTAGATGGAAAAGAATAATTAATAGGACTTATTTTTGTGAAGTATTTTCTGGAGAATGGATGCATAGTTCAAGTTCTGAGCCATTTTTTATTGAGGAGAGTTACTTTCAGGAAAATGATTTGGTGCATGCAGTTGACACCAGTGGTCGAGCATATGAGGTGAAAGATGGTTGTCCGATGGAAAAAGAGAAACTTGTGTCTAAAGATGCAGAAGAGCTGTTAGCAGATGAAGTTTTAGGGAGACGTACTAAGGGTCCAGTGTATACATGGAAGTGCAGTAGTATTTGTAGTGTGTGACAGGATTCAATCAATTTGCTTCGACATTTCTTACGTACATATGGTAAGAAAAGTGTAAAACAGAAAGTGAAGATCTTGCAAGAGTTAGATCCTTGCAGAGTGAGAGAAAACACAGGTTTGCATGGGCATTCACTGGCTTGTCTTTCTAGAAAAGTATGTCAGAGTGTTTTTCACCATTTTAGGATGTTAGCAGTGCATCATAATAAGGTGAGGAAATTAGTGAGAAGGTTGTATTATGCAAAAAGTCCAGCACTGAAGCTTAAACAGTTAAACAGTGCTCTTTTGCATGGATCTGAAGTAGATGTGAAGACTATTTGTGAAGAAATTGAGTTTTGTTATTTTGGGAACAAAGAGGACAGTGTAGAAATGGATATGGTAACGGATGGTAATGTGGAAGACAATGTACAGATTTCAAGTATAGAAAAGTTTGACGAGGAAATTACCAAGTTTAAGGTGAAATCAAGTGAAAGGCCTAATTTAACTTGTGTGTGTTGTCGACGGACTTATTATAAGATTCAGACTAGGTTAGTTGATTTTAAGCATGGGCGGAAAATCCGTTACGCTCGCGGATTTTGCAGATTTTCGGTAAATTCGCAATCCGCGAACGCTCGCGAATTTACCAAAAATCGGCAAATTCGCACGCAGCGGATTTTTTTTTCTTTGCGGTGTAAGTTCACAATTGCGAACATGTAGGTGCGGCGGGCAGCAACAATCTCGCACTCGCGAAATTAAAAAAATTGCAATTCTGCACAAGAAATCTAATAGCAAGCAGCATAGACCTTCTGTAAATGATGATTTTTATCAGAATAACTCCTCAGGTTGACATTTGCCTGCACTTTTTTGGATTTGAGGCCTTTTGATTTTCTTTGGATACCTTTTGGATTAGAAATCAACTTTCTCATATAAGCTTGGTGGGGCATTACAGTTGCTGTAATGCTGTTCTGCAGAAAAACGAGTTTTGCAAAAGTGAAAGCAGGTTCAAAAGTTCAAACTCATCATTAGTAACCGTTCCATGTAGTGCTTCCTGAAAAGGGCCCCTCCAGAGTTCAGTTGCTAGTTGCAACTATTGTATGACCCTGCTCTGACCCTCACAGGAGGCTCATAGAATAGCTACAAGTAGGCCACAAAGGTCCTGGGAAAAAAAATTGCACTGCAACAGAAAGCAAATTACAGATAAGGAAGCAGGTGCCAGACTGGAATTTTAAAACAGTGACACATTAATAAATCAACCCCAAATTAATTCATGTCAGTTGAAGCAGGCAGGTGTGCTTGCTTTCCCCCCCATAATATACAGTGATGATGAACCAGAGGGTGGCATTGATGTACCAGAGGGTGGCATGGGTGAAACAGAGGGTGGCAGGGGTGAAACAGAGGGTGCTGGGAACCTGTGATGATGAACCAGACGTAGAAACAACATAATCCTGACCGTTGCGAGCCGACATGTAAGTTCGCAATTGCGAACTGTTACAAAACCCTCGCGAACTGTCAGAAATCCTTGCGAACTGGCAGAAATCCTTGCGAACACAAAAAAAAAAATCCGCAAATTCGCGAGAATTCGTGGATTTTGTGGATTGCGAGTTCGCAAATTCGCAAAATTCGCGAACGCCAGATTCGCAAAATTCGCCCATGCTTAGTTGATTTATATGCAAAATGTGAATTGGAAAATAATAGTGAATGGAAGGATTTTGTAAGTTATTTGTTGGTGGAGAATTCTTTCGATTTGAGTTTTGATCAACGTATTTGTACTTATTGTTTGAAAAAATTAAATGAAAATAGAATGCCTGCTAGAGCTGTTCATAATAATCTTCAGTTGATAGATAATACTTATGAATCAATTTTGATTCAATGTGTCCATCCTTTTCAAGCTATTGTTCGCATGGAGCCTAAGATAGGGAAATTACCTCCTACAGATTTACAAAGAGGATTAAAGGGAAGAGTTGTTTATTTGCCTCTAGATGTCAAGAAAAATATTGATATAATTGGTGTAGAAAGAGTAGAAGAGGATCCTCTGGTTATTCTAGTTAATGGGGTTCCGACAAAGAGTAAGACAATCTGGCAAGATTTAGTGGATGTTAGGAAAGTCAAAAAGGCAACGTTGTATTTGGTCAAAAACAATGAGTACTATAAAGATGTAAGTGTTGGAGCAGAGGAAACAGCTACAGAAGAAGAGAGTGATTGTTCAGTTGGCCAAATTGAAAAGGTTGATGTGTCTAGAAGTGAAGAAATATATGAACATTATACTGTTCATCCTTTGCATTCCAAAGAAGTAATGGGGAATGCAATTGATTTGTTTCAAATGAAAGCAGCAAAAGGAAGTCCTATTAGTGTATGGGAAGAAAGTTTGGAAGCTCGTTGTTTTCCACAGTTATTTCCAACAGGTCGAGGTGGACGATATGACGATCGACCAGTTCAAATTCCTGCAGCTGAATACCGGACTTTAAGATTATATGCTGAAGATCCAAGGTTTCGTCAATGCATTCCATATTTGTTTCATCTACTGTATGAAAGTGATTTGTCTGGGCCTTCTTATTCAGTTAATCATATACTGAAAAGTGGAGCTCATCTGCAAAATGTTTCGGCGAGGGACTTTATGGAGAAATTCAATCTGCAAGACAGTATTTTGGAATCTCAGCTAATCAATCTCATGGCATGTCAGCGTGGAACAAACGAGTATTGGTTCCGTCGTCATGGGGAATTGAAATGTATGCTAAGAAACTTAGGAACTCCTACATGGTTCCTCACTCTTAGTTGTGCTGAGTATACATGGGATGACTTATTTCAATTTCTACAAGAGGCAAATGGAAACATACAAAATATAGAATTGAAAACACCTCGAGAACTGTGTTCTTTGGATCCAGTGAATGTTTGCAGATATTTTAATCATAGATTTGAAGCTATGATGTCTTTTATTACCAACAAAAAAAATCGTCCCCTTGGAGAGGTTTTGGATTTCTTTTGGAGGAAGGAATATCAAGCGAGAGGTGCTCCTCACATACATATGTTGTTATGGATTAAAGATGCACCCAAATTTGGAACTGATTCGGATGATACAGTGATGAGTTTCATTGCAGAATATTCAACATGTGCTGTTCCAAAAACTACTGAAGAAAACAGTTTAAGGCAACATGTTTTACGTTTTCAATCTCATCGTTGTGGAAAGTACTGTCGTCGAAAATTTAAAAACAAGAAGAAATTCTACACGAAATGTCGTTTCGCGTTTCCACGACCAGTGATTTCTAAAGGAAGAGTAAATAATTTGATGTCTTCTCTGCGACATACTGTGACAAGGAAATCACCAAAAAATACATACAATTTAAAAAGAAACAAAGAGTCCAAGTACATCAACGACTACAACCCAGTGATTTTATCCTTGTGGAATGCTAACATGGATATTCAGTTCGTTGCTGACAACTCTATTGCTGTGGCTCGATATGTGACGTCTTACATCACAAAAAAAGAAAAGACTCAACTGAAGGAAATGTGGGAAGACATTTCACATGAAAAGAGTATAAGTAAAAAACTATACAGTTTCAGTCTGAAGATGTTGTCGCATCGAGAAATTGGAGCATATGAATGTTCTGATCGGTTATCATCAGCAAGTCTCTATGCCAAATCAAGAACAATCATTTGGGTGAGTCTAGGTCTTGCTGCAACACGAAACCGAGTTTTGAAATCTGTACAAGAAATTGAATATTTGGCGGAAAAAGAACCAAACAGTACAGATATTTTGAAGACAAACATGTTGGCTACATACTATCCAAATAGAAATACTCACCTTGAGAACACTTGTTTGTAGTTTTGCAGAACTTCATACAGTTATAAGAGGAACATCACAGAAGATATCAATAATGGAAAATATGCTGTCATTGGGTATGAAGGATGTCTAGTGAAGCAGAGAAAAGGCCACCTGATTAATCATCAAAAATTGGGTTGCGAATCTCCATACAAAAGAGAATTTTACTATTTAGCTCTTTTGCAACTCTTTAAGCCATGGCGTACAGAAGAGGAACTACTTGGAGATTTTCTCTGTTATGAAGACTCTTTTAATGCAACCAAGGATACCATAGAATATCCTGTTTTTCCAAATTATCTGCAAATGTTGAACGAAGAAATAGAGCAAGAAACCACAATTGCTGAAGAGATTGCTAGAGACAGTTCTCAAGACAGTCAGAGTTCTACTTCATTGAGTCAGGATCCACTAGGAGGACCAATCATTCAAAATGAAGCTGCAACTGCCATGGATGAGGTGGAAAGAGCTATGGAACAAGATCAAGAGGATGTAGTTAACTTAGAAGATTTGGTAAAGCAACTAAACGTTGAGCAGAAAATGATATATGACGAAGTCACAGAACAGATAGAACATGGATTCAGACATGAGAAAAAAGAGTGCTCATGTACATCATTTAAGCCTGTCCGACTGTACGTAAATGGAGAAGCGGGAACAGGAAAAGGTTTTCTGATTAAAGCCATTGCAACTTATTTGCAGAAAAGGACTGAATCACCGCTGTCTTGTGTTGTAACCGCTCCAACTGGACTGGCAGCACATAACATTAAAGGGATTACTCTACATCGTTTACTGATGCTGCCAGTTGAGCATGATAATAAATTGCATTACAACAAGCTATCTGGAGATGCTTGTTCTAAAGTTTCCAGAGTCCTGAAGAAAATGAAACTTCTTATCATTGATGAAGTAAGCATGGTCTCAAATCTAATGCTTGCTTTTGTGCATTTGAGATTGCAAGAAATTCTTAGAACAGAGTATGATGTGTTATTTGGAGGAAAACACATTTTTGTTTTTGGAGATCTACTGCAGTTGACTCCAGTAAAAGGACAACCAGTGTTTAAAATGCTCACGCATGAAGATACCAGGAAGTCACTTGGAAGCATTGGAAACGTTAATATATGGTTACATTTTAAATATGCAGAACTGCTTCAAAATATGCGACAGGCAAAGGATGAAGATTATAAAAATATTCTACAAGATGTAAGAATCGGAAAAGTAAGTGAGCTTGGGAAAGAAGCTTTACATGCTCGATTAATTTCAAATTTGTATCCAAATGAAAACATTCTTCCAGAGAATATTTTTTTTTAAATTACTGAGAAGAAATCTGGGATATGTTTGATGCCAACTCTACAAAAATGTTCCATCTTCAACAACAAAATGTTAAAGTTAGAAAATGAAGAGATTGTGAAACTGGAAGCAATAGATAAAATAGAGCATATGGGTGCAACAATTGTTGTGTCAGAAAATTTGAAAACAAAATTGGATTCATTAGAGAAGAGTATATCTAAAACAGCTGGTTTTGAAAAGACTCTCAATGTGTGTTTAAATTGTCGTATCATTTTGAGAAGGAATTTAAATGTTGAAAGAGGTCTGGTAAATGGAGCAATGGGTCATGTTGTTGATTTTGTGAATTATAGAAATAGAGATGGAATTGAATTTTTAAAAATAAAATTTGATGGCATTGAGCAAGTACAACAAATCAGTTGTTGTTCTGCTAGATTTTTGCTTGTAAAAGACTTATATGTTCGCCGAAAACAGTTTCCTGTTTGTTTGGCATATGCGGTGACAATTCATAAATCTCAAGGTTTAAGTGTAGATAGTGCTTTGGTGAACATTGGAAGTTCTGTGTTTAAAGAGGGTATGGCATATGTGGCATTATCACGAGTCAGAACTTTATCAGGATTGTACTTGATTGAGTGTGATGAGACAAAGATTTGTGCAGATCTAGATTGTGTTAAAGAATACAATAGGTTGAGAAGAGAGTATGCTCCACATTTGCCTCAATATCCTCTGTTTGAAAAACATGTGGTAGGCCGAAAAAGAAGAAATTAAAATAATTGCAGTGAGGTAGTAGCAAAAAGACAAAAAGTAGATGAAACTGTAATTGTAAGCAGAAAGAAAAAGCATTCTGTTCAAGATGTTGTTGGATTTCAATTTGAAAACAGTTCTGGTGTAAACTGCTATGCTAATGTAGTGGTTAATGTTGTTTTTTTTCTTTAAACTTTACAAGAACAGATTGTTGAAAATCGGGATCAAAGATTCTGCGGTTTATTGAATTCTGTGTTTCAGAAATGTAGTAGTGATAGAGCAAAAATAGAAAGTGTAACAGAAATTCGAAATATTTTAGACATGTGTTCTGGTCAAGATAAATTTTCACAGAACATTCAGCAGGATTGTCAAGAATTTTTAATGTATATGTTTGGTGTTTTGGAAGATGAAGGAGTAGATGTAGAAAATCTTTTTAGCCTTTCTTATCAATGGAAGCATGATTGCCACAATTGTAGTTTATCAAGTACTACTAGAATAGACACTGAAAGATTTCTATATTTGACTTTACCAGACTGCAAATCAGTGTCATTTAATAATCTAGTTAAAGCAGCTGATCATAATATGGTGTGTACCCAATGTAAGTGTCCAATGCTGTCCACATTATTTATACAAACTTATGGTCAGTATGTCATTTTAGTTTTCCAACGATATAGACCTGATGGAACTAAATTGACAACTTGTATCAAAAATGTTGTTACTTCTCATTTATCAATTTCAGGAAGAACATTTAGAACTGTAGCTATTATTTATCATGACGGTCCTTCAACAACATCAGGACATTATACATGCTACTTAAAATGTCAAAAAGGTTGGAGTTACTGCAATGATTCTCATTTGACTTATAAACAAAGTTTGCCTTTTGACTTTAAAAATTCTTACCTAGTGTTTTTAGAACCAAAGTTTTAGTAAAGGTAATTGGCCTTTGAAGACGGGAGCAGTTAATAAAAGGTAATTAGTTAATTAGTCTAATGTTTAAAATTATTTATCTCATATAGGTACTGTAAGTGGATCTCATAGTAAGTGATATCAGTTTTATAGGAAATGTTGAACATGAGTGATCAAAAAGAAAAAATGAATTTTTAAATATTGTGAAAATGTCATATGAACTTTTCTTTGAAAACTTTGGGTAAACAGTAATTTCAGAGTTTAATTAGAGAAAATTCAAAATATACTCATATATCTGACATTATTTGGCCGTAAGGAAAGTTCAAGGTATGAGTAATAAGTCATAACTTAACAAAAGGAGGAAAATGAAAACGTTGAGAATTATTTCAGATGTTCTTAGATCTTTTTTCATAGAAAGTCGATGAAATGGAAGTTTTAGAGAACAGCAGAGTATTTTCCTACGAAAAGGACCTTCACTATCTACTATTTGGCAAGTGAATCAAAGATTAGTGTACATATATGATTTGTAAGTTTATATGGGTTTTTTTAAACACAATCTTTTAGATTGTGTTTTTTTTTCCCCCGCTGTTATATAATGAAGAGTTTGAACTCACTGTTTTAAGTGAAATTCAATATATTCTGAGAACAGCAAAAATAAACAATGTAACATATTGTATAAGTCATTCTATAGTTTGCATTGTGTAATTCATATTGTATTACCATTGTCTCACACTCATTTTCCTTTTTCCGCCCTTATTCAGCTCTCTTTACTCACTTACACTGTCTTTCTTTCACTTTGTTTCATCGCTGTTCCTTTACTCCACTTCTTTCACAACTCCTCAATCCAATTTCAACTGTCTGCATTCCCTCTCTCCCTTGCACCACTTTTCAGCTTTCTCACATTCTCTCAGTACCACTGCTTTAGTTCTCTTCCCCTCTCTTTCCTTCTTTTGCTCCTTTACTCTTTTTCCTTTCTTCACTCATTGTACTGCACTTTACTCAGTCCTTCTCTTTGTCTTTCTCTGTACTTACTTCCTCACTCATTTTTCCTCTATCGTTCTATATTAACCTCATTCCTTTCATCCCTTCACTCTGTGACTCCCCTTCACTCACTCTCAGTCCTCTTCAATTCCTCTTTCTTGTAAATAGATACTCATTTAGACTCCTTTCCCTTTCACTCATTTTCCTTTTAACTACTTCTCTTTCCTGATTTCGTTTTGGTATGTCACATTCTTTTAGTATCTTACTTACCTTCAGTAATTTGTTCTCCTTCTATTTCTCTTTCCCTCTTTTTTGTCGTTCTACATTACTTTATTTAAGTTTCTGTATCCTTCACTCTTGCTTTATTTCTTAGTACACTTTTTTTTATTTTTTACCTCTTGACCTGTTTCTTCTATATTAAAATATATATTTTACTGATTATATATATTTTTTCTTTTGTCTTTCACAGATATAAAGTGTAGTTTAAACATGCAAGTAAGTTTTTATTAATTATATGGTAAGTGTGACTACAAAATGGGGTTATCTTCACCCTTTGCTTTAACCTCACTACTTTTCTCACACCCTACCTCACCTCTGTTTCCTTAATCTGCTTCCCTCACTTATTCTTATCCTCCATGTTTATTTCCCTTTTCCTTACTTTCCTAACACATTCAACTTTTTTCAGTCTTCCTGCTCACCCACACTCCCTCACTTTCCTTTCTTTTCTGGTTCACTCAGTCCCTTTCTATCCTTCCTTCCTTTACTCTCTCTGTTCTTTCTCTCTGTCACTCCCCATATCTTACCCTTATTAACTTTTATCCACTCTCTTTCACTTCTCTTTACTTACACTCACTGCTCTTTTCTTTCCCTCCATTACCGCTGTTCCTTTTCTCTGGTTCCGTCACTACCCGTCATTCCCCATCCTTTACTTTCCTTCCTTTTACTTTCATCACCCATTCACATTCTCCCAGAACCTCTGCTTTAGTCTTCTTCTTCTTTCTTCTCTTCTTTTGCTCCCTTATTCATTTTCCTTTTCTCAGTTACTTCCACTTATACCTTTTCTCTGTTTTACTATCTATTACACAGTCCCTCTGTGTTCTTCCTTCTAGCTCTCTTTCTCTTTACACCACTATCTCTGTCCCCTTTGCTCATGCTCACTCCTTCATGACTTTTTTTTTCTTTTTTTGGGGGGTACGCTCCCGGGACGCGCCCCGGTACGCGCACCGGGCCGCGCACCCGGACTTCACTCCAATAGTACAAGAGGAAAGGCGCAAGTTCATTGAAGTAAAAAAGAAACTTTGCGCAGCGCAAATCGATTATGCCTTGTTGTATCCCCCTAGGCTCTGGGTGACGCACCAGGGGAAGCAGCGCTTCTTTACGAACCCTCAGCAGGCGAAGGACTATTTACGGACATTGAAGCGGACGCAACGCGGGCGAGCGGACGTGGAGGCCAAGACAATGCACAAGAGGCCCAGGAGGAGGCCTGAGATGGCAGTGCAGCGGACCAGACTTGGATTTACAGGACTTCGGTGTTGACTAGAGGCGCCACCACTGTGGCTACGAGACTGGGGACCCTTGGTGGACGTACAGCCGAGATGTTCACAAGTGTTCCGGTTTTAATGTGTTCCAGGCCCCACCTCCTCTCCTCAAACTCAGCCCAGAGGTTGTACAGGTCGAAGTGCTTGGGGGGGGGGGGCAGGTGGCTGTGTGACCATCTAGAGATGTCCCCCAGTGGGTGTTCCCCTGTGCTAGACACTGTAAACTTGGTGATAATGTTGTTGTTGTTGGGAGTAAAGGGTGGGTGGTTGGTAGAGTATTCTGGCAAGTTGGGGCTGCTTCAGTTGGTGGTGGCAGGGGAGGGAGGCGATATGATGAGGGGTTGTCTTAATGCAGAGATAATTGTTGTTTGTGCACCACCGGGTAGGACTGTTTCCATCGGTGATGGAGGAGGGGGGGAAGGGGCGGTTGGGGGGGAGCTGGGGGTGCTGGTAGGGGCAGGGGGGCTCTTTGTTTTGAATATTGACTTGCAAAGTACTAAGGAAGGTCTGGAAACTTTTTCTGATAAATACCCTACACACGCCGACATGGGGACAATAGGTGACGCACAGGCACTCAGGCACATCACATTGGCTTCATGGAATGTAAGGGGCCTCAATAACCCTAGAAAACGCAGACAGGTACTGGGCTATTTAGACCGCCATGGGATGACAGTGGCCCTTCTGCAGGAAACACACCTCCCACCGGGGGCACTCCACAGTTCGCGTCGAGATGGGGTTCATGCCGCGGATTTGCTTCCTACTCCACATACTCCAGGGGAGTGACCATCTTAATCAAACGGGGAGTGGAATTTACACCACAGGGAATGGTCTCTGACAAGGAATGCAGATTCTGCTTTACTCACATAATATCCTCTTCTCAAACTACTATGGCCCCAACACTGATCACCCTGATGCTCTACTTCTCTTATGGAGCAAGATACAGACGTTAGGCATTGCGTATGTAGTTTTAGGGGGCGATTTCAACACAGCAATTTATCCTCAGGCGGACAGATCGCATCCGCTCCCGGCGCACTACACAGTTACACAAAGAACGCTGAGCGATATAGTGAGGGATCATTGCCTGATAGATGCTTGGAGACACAAACATCCCAAACTTAACCAAGGTACTCATTATTCAGCAGTCCACTCCACTTGGGCGCATCTGGACTACATTTTCCTGGCAGCAGGGATGACACATTGGCCTGCACAGGCGACGCACTTGGCCCGCACTTTCTCGGACCACTCCCCAGTGATTGCAAACTTGCAGATCCCAGTAGACTGTGCTACATACTCGAGCTGGCAGTTCAACCCCTCCCACCTCACTGACACTATCTTTAAGTCCGAATTACAGCAGGACATACGAGATTTTTTCGACCGTAATCTGAAGTCGGTATGTAGTGTAACAACAGTATGGGAGGCCTTCAAAGTCACTGTGCGCGGTTGGTGCCTGGCCAAAGGTGGTGGGATACTGAAAACCCTACGGGGAGACCTCCGGAAGCTCGAATCAGAGCTCCGCGACCTTGAACAAACACTAGAACGAAATCCAAGTGACCACTCAATTAAAGCCCGCATGAGGGACAAATGACTGAATACAAGACAGTGGCAGATAGAGAATGCCGCTTTCGTGGGAAACCATACACTGCGCGCATTTATGGGGACGCATGGCTCTAGCGAATACCATCCGCCCCCTAGGTTCGCTAACCATGTTGACCGAGCTGCAGGACGCCCAAGGCACCGTGCATAGAAATCTCCCGGACCAACTCAGGATCCTCCGAGATAACTATACCACACTGTACACTTCACATGGCGGCATGTCGACGGACTTAGACGAATACCTGGGAGACACCTCAATAGCCTGGCTAGGTACCACGCAACAAAAATTCCTCCACCTAGAGTTGGAGCTAGATGAAATAACAGAAGCCATAATGAAGACGAAGTCAGGCCGAGCCCCTGGATCGGACGGCCTTCCGATCGAATTCTATAAAGCCTTCTCCCACATACTAGCTCCTATCCTCAAGGACGTTTATTATGCTGCTTTGGAGGAAGGTAGCCTACCTAGCACCATGCGCGAAGCTCTGATTACCTCCCTGTTAAAACCTGGCAAGTCCCCAGTACAATGTGATTCGTACCGCCCTCTGTCTCCGTTAAATTGTGATATCAAAATCTTGGCAAAAGTTCCCGCTACGCGCCTTAACCTCCTGATGGAGCGTCTAGTTCTACCAGATCAGGCTGGGTTTGTTCTAAACCACGCAACGTCGCACAATCTGCGCAGGCTGAATGCAGTGCTGCAAGATATAGACCCTAACTGTGAGGCAGCTGCCATCTTCCTTGACGCCACAAAAGCATTCGATTCGCTCGAGTGGGATTACTTACTGGGGGTATGGAACGCATGGGAATGCCCTTTAGCTTTTTGGACTGGGTGCGGCTACTGTACTTCCAGCCAACTGCGGTGGTGTTACTGAATGGGTCCAAATCTGCCCCTTTCAGAATTAATAAAGGCACCCAACAGGGATGCCCATTATCCCCTGTCCTATTTGCACTGGCCATCGAGCCATTAGCAGCAAAACTCCGGCAGCTCCATAATCATCGCTCGCTGATCAATCCCGCCTGCCAGCTACTCATCTCGCTCTATGCTGATGATATGACACTCTATGTTAGGAAGCCCCAAGAGAATCTCAATCACCTTCTGCACGAAATCACGAAGTTTGGAGGTATTGCCGGAATACAAATTAACTGGAATAAGTCTATGGTATTCCCCCTGACCCAAAAAACGCAGCCATACCAACTAGACTATCCCTTGGTCTGGGAAACAGAGGAGTTAAAATACCTAGGTATCCAAATAACCCGGCAGAAGGACACACAGATTAGGGCCAATTATGGGACGGCCCTGGATAAAATTACAGATACCATCACCAAATGGATACGCCTCCCACTCTCAATGGCAGGACGCATCTCTCTCATCAAGATGGTGTTGCTGCCCAAACTACTGTATTTATTCACCAATATTCCTTATAGCCCGGGATGTAATTTTGTTCGCGCACTCAAAACCCAATTGACGCGGCTGATATGGGGGGGAAGCAGGCTAGGATCAGCCTCGCTACTTTAATGCTACTGTATCAACTTTGGGGCTTTGAGGTCCCCAATTTCGAGAGATACTACGATTATGCGCAAAGCCACTTCGCTGTTTACTGGTTCAACCCACCACCCTATATGGCACACCTGGTGGTGGAGGATGGACACATGCGGCCTGTGTGCGCCGCTGGCTATGCATTTACAGACGTAGGGGAGAGAGAACGTGATCCGTCTACGGTTGATTGTACGGCTGCAGTGTGGAAACGCCTTGCCAAATCCATGGAGACCTCCATCCTGTATTTACCGCAAATTACTCTTATGAATGACCCCAGATTGCAGGTAACATGCGAGGAAATCTGCTGCAAGATGCTGTGCAAACTTGCATATCACACTTGGGGGGACTTGTATGTTCAAGGGAAGTTCCGTACTATAGATCAATTCTTTGGGGAATCTACTTCCACGACCATGGATACCTTCCTGTATACCCGGCTCCGGCAGAGCCTTTGAGCCGTCACCCCCAACTTCTCAGACGAGCCGGACACTCTGGCCCCCCTCCACGCCCTATTGCAAAAGATGCCCCACAACACGTTGTATCACTACTTTACAAATACGTACAGAATGCCCCATTGCCTACTGCACTTAGGGCGCGTACAGACTGGGATGGAGACCTCGATGAGCCGCTAACGGATGAACAGTGGGACATTAGCTGCACACAAACTAATGCAGTCACGGGTAATTCCAGGCTACGACTGGTTCATTTCAAGTTCCTACACCGCCTCTATTATACTCCTGCTAAATTGTACAAGTTCCACCTCAGACAGAATGATTGCTATAATCGCTGTGGAGGGGAGGGCGCGGACTTCTTCCACCCAGCATGGACCTGCCCCAGGGTTGCCCAATACTGGACGGAGGTCTTTGCGGGACTGTCGGACATGCTGGGGGTGGAGTTGGCACCGAGCCCACAGACAGCGCTACTGGGCCTCACACACAACATTTCGACTGTACACAAAAAGTTTATGGCACTGAGCCTATTCCTAGCCAAACATCAGGTAGCATGCGGATGGAGGAGGGGAAGAGCCCCCAAATTTAAGACATGGATTTCGACCATGGCGATGTGGCAGGACCAACTTCACACATACGCAGAATTACTCCCCATGAAATCATGAAAGAAAGACGTATGGGGACCACTCACGGCCTATCTTTTCAGACAGCAGGAGGAAGAGACAGAGGGTGCAGGGGAGCCCAGGGACCTACCAGACGGGGTCATTGAGGCTGCTATCTAATTAGTACAGCACTGCTTTCATGCACATCTTCACAAACTGGGACTGGCCCACATGAAGTGCCTACACCGGAGGCATAACTATGCAACAGAGGGAATTGAGACCAGACAGGGGTGATGACGGGGCTGGAGGGAGGTTGGATGATGGCATGTTGGTGTGCACCGGATAGGACTGTGTAACATGACTCTGCATGTAGTGACATCTATTGTATCGTTATTAATTGCATTGATATCCGTTATTGATAGAGACCTTAGTATAATGCTTGCACTATTGGGGGAGGGGGGAGGGAAGTTGTAAGTTGAAACTGGTTTTGGTCCTTCACAGCAACTCATCAGCATATGCGGGAAGGTGCTTTGGCGCTTATGTGACTGACTGTCATTGTATTGGTAGTACTTATTACACTAATGTACCGCACCACTGTTTTATGACCACAATAAAGGTTTTGAAAGTGTAAAAAAAAAAAAAAACCTGCTTCCTGAGATA